>NC_079408.1:3673157-3825657 GCF_029220125.1 Pseudoliparis swirei
CTGATTATATTTACTATGCCACATTTGTACTTCTTTTTATTTAGTTTTTCCTCTCCATTTTTTTCCTTTTTTTTTTGTTCGGCCTTTTGTGGTTTTGTAATCTAGATTGTAATTATTTTACGGGAATGGGAAGATAACGATGTGTACATTAAATATTATAAAACAAATGCCTTTTTTAGGACTTTGTTTTTTATATGGAAAAATATATTCGCCACTGATGATTTTACCGACGCAAGCAACCGGTTTTTTTTTTAATTGTCTGTTTGGCCTTTATCCCATTTTCAAAAAGCACAGAAAAAGAGTTGAAATGTTTTGTTAGTGCCCGGAGGGACGGAAAAGAAATGCAGTTTTCCTCAAAGAGGATCTATAACAAGACAACATTAATAACATGTATGTTACTGTAATGTTTATTTCTGTGCTCACACCCATCGAAATAAAGTCTCTGAACTAACTGAGAATATCTAACGCAGAATTATTTGACATAAATAAACATAAAACAGCTCTCTAAAACTTCCCCATTGTCTGTTTGAATATGCTTTTAATATCCTGCTGATAATACTACATTACTACTCTTGAAGTGCAAAGTATAACAAATATATGGTAGAGGTGCTTCCTTTGTCCAGTGTAGCGATCCATGTTTGGAATCAGGAGTGAATGGGTCACATAACATGGAACATGTGAAATAAATGAAAAAGAATGAATAAAAAACTCAAATTTAAGTGAAATAAAGTAATAGACACATATTTATACATAATATATATGTATATATGTATTACATATGGATATATATGTAATATATTTATTATATATATCAACTTTTTTTATACTGTCATGACAGTAATATATATATATATTAATAAATATACATTATATCTTTGATTATTTATTTTAAATGCTGTCATGACATATGCATCACAGTAATATATATATATATATATATATATTAATTATAAATATAAATTATATATTTGATTATTTATTTTAAATGCTGTCCTGACACCTCCATGCCAGTAATATATATTTATATATCTGGATATGATAAAATATTACATAATGTATAATATATATCATTTATAAACATATATTATAAATTAGATAATATTTTGTTATATATTTCGAATGGTGTCGTGACACCTCCCTGCCAGTAGGTGGCGACACACGCCGTCCTGTGGTTTGGGAAACAGAAGAAGCCCGACATCACAACAACACTGCTAGCTGGTAACGTTAGCTCAAAGAAGAGCGGAGTCTATTTTTTTCTTCTATTTGGGGACATATTAACAGGTGAGTAATACAACTGACAGGCAAACAAACGTCTTAAATACGTGTTTAGTTCGTGTGCTCGTTTCAATTTTTATTAAATTACGTTAATCGGTTTCACGTCTCTGTAAAACGTTAGCCTGCCAGCTAACGTTAGCTCCGCTAGCTTCTTTCTATTAGCTGTCAGGAGTATCACATTCTCAGGGTTTATTTAAAGTTCAGTCTATAATGCCGGAAGCCTCATAACAATAAATGTGTAGTTTAAAGTTGCTGCCATCTTCCTCACTGCAGGCTAGTGGAAGCCACAGGTAGCTAGCTGTAGCTGTAGCTGTAGCTGTAATTACCCGTTAGCTTCCCTGAGGTGAAGGAACCTTTTCTAGGTTTATAATGTTATGTTCTCGGTCAGTCATGTGATATTATCTTTGTTAAAGGGAAACTAGTTAGACTGCTGGCGACTAATGTTCGGACACATCCATTAACGTAGGTTCGTTCAGAGTAAAATACCAAACGCAGTCTTTTCTTTTTACATGTTTATGGGAACAAATTCTCAGATAGGTGCAGAACAATAGGCGACTTAAGGCGTTTGATGGTCGTGTGTCTTAAGACCAGCCAAACAGTTCTAGCTTACAGTTCTGGGTATAGGTCTAGGTTACAGTTGTAGGTTATAGTTGTAGGTTATAGTTGTAGGTTACAGTTGTAGGTTATACTTGTGGGTTACAGTTGTTGGTTTTAGGTCTAGGTTACAGTTGTAGGTTATAGATCTAGGTTACAGTTCTAGGTTATAGTTGTAGGTTTTAGGTCTAGGTTACAGTTCTAGGTTATAGTTCTAGGTTACAGTTCTAGGTTATAGTTCTAGGTTATAGTTGTAGGTTTTAGGTCTAGGTTACAGTTCTAGGTTATAGTTCTAGGTTATAGTTGTAGGTTTTAGGTCTAGGTTACAGTTCTAGGTTATAGTCCTCGGTTATAGTTGTAGGTTTTAGGTCTAGGTTACAGTTCTAGGTTATAGTCCTAGGTTATAGGTCTAGGTTACAGTTGTAGGTTATAGTTGTAGGTTACAGGTCTAGGTTATAGTCCTCGGTTACAGTTGTAGGTTATAGTCCTAGGTTACAGGTCTAGGTTACAGGTCTAGGTTATAGGTCTAGGTTATAGTTCTAGGTTACAGTTGTAGGTTATAGTCTTGTAATGACCTTCTTTGTGCTCCGTTGCCCTAATAATTCTATCAATAGAATTGATTTCACTGTAACTCCTCTCTCAAATGGATCTGCTAGACCCCTCAGAGTTTACTATTCAGTGATAATAATGCATTTATTAAATGATTGTGACACTTGTTACAACCCGGCTCAAAGGTAGACGAGGTGACAGCAGAGAGAGAACCAACATGAAACAAATAAGCAGCCGAGGACCGGCCGACCCAGGGGGCGTGTCTTCAGACTCTGGGTGTTGCTCATCGGCTGATGGTGAAAGACAAAGGTGTCTGAAACACTGAAACATGACTCGGTGTTTTTTACCTCCGATCTCCAACTCAGGTACGCTGGAATTTTCTGACACCCACTCGGACATGTCCTATGTCTTCATCAACGACTCGTCGCAGACCACCGTGCCGCTGCTGCAGGCCTGCATCGATGGAGACCTGCCGTTCGCCAAGCGGCTGCTGGAGACGGGCTGCGACCCCAACATCCGGGACAACCGGGGCCGCACCGGCCTGCACCTGGCCGCCGCGCGCGGCAACGTGGACATCTGCCGCCTGCTGCACAAGTTCGGGGCCGACCTGCTGGCGACGGACTACCAGGGGAACACGGCGCTGCACCTGTGCGGCCACGTGGACACGATCCAGTTCCTGGTCTCCAACGGGCTGAAGATCGATATCTGGTGAGATGAAAGACGACGTATGATAATAAATACACAGACAGAGCAGAAGAACTTTCATACAGGAAAGGCTCTTTAAAAATATGTGTTCAAGATTTTTCCATCTTGGAAACGGGACAATCTGACCGGCGGCGTAACAGGAGGGTTGACCTGGTCGTACGTGGCGTTCCCTTCCTCCTCTATAACGACGTTGTCCCGTCTCCATAGTAACCACAACGGCTCCACGCCGCTGGTGCTGGCCAAGAGACGCGGCGTCAACAAGGACGCCATCCGCCTGCTGGAGGGCCTGGAGGAGCAGGAGGTGAAGGGCTTCAACCGCGGACCCCTCTCCTCCAAGCTGGAGACCATGCAGATGGCCGACAGCGAGAGGTGAGGCGCTCATCAATACATGTGAACCCTGAGAGGACGTGATGACATCATTGTAACCCCCCCCCCCCAGCGCGATGGAGAGCCACTCCTTGCTCAACCCCAACCTGCAGAGCAGCGAGGGCGTCCTCTCCAGCTTCCGCACCACCTGGCAGGAGTTCGTGGAGGACCTGGGCTTCTGGAGGGTGCTGCTGCTGCTGGTGGTCATCGCCCTGCTCTCCCTGGGCATCGCCTACTACGTCAGCGGGGTGCTGCCCTTCTCCACCAGCCAGCTGGAGCTGGTGCACTGAGGGGAGGAGGAGGAGAAGAAGAGAAGGGGAGGAGGAGGAGGAGGGGGGAGGAGGAGGCTGCGTTTTCTTGTTTTATCCAAACTATATTGTATTGTTGGAGGAGGAGGAGAAGAAGGAGGGGAGGGGGAGGAGGGAGAGAGAGGGAGGAGGGGGGAGGAGGAGAAGAAGGAGGGGAGGAGGAGGAGAGGGGGGAGGAGGCTGCGTTTTCTTGTTTTATCCAAACTATATTGTATTGGAGAAGGAGGGGGAGAGGGGGAGGAGGGGGAGAGAGGGAGGAGAAGGAGGGGAGGAGGAGGAGGAGAAGGATGGGAGGGGGAGGCTGCGTTTTCTTGTCACTGTCACTTTCAGCCTTGTACTTACACTTACACTTTCTATTGCACTACCTGCTTTCACTTCCTGCTACTCCCATTTGTCTGTAGTCTAGTTATTATGTTCAGAGTTCTTGTACAATGTGTATGTCATGTTATGTTAGGCTATGGTAGTTGTTGTGTGGTGCCTTGTCCTAAGAATTTCAGTGCCCAGTCTGACCCTGTGTCATTCTGTGTATCTGACAATAAAAGACTTGACTTGACTTGACTATTGTTGGAGGAGGAGGAGGAGGAGGATGGGGGAGATGGAGGGGAGGGGGGGTGGACCTCTGTCTCCATTCATTCAAACAACGTGCACGCTTGAGGTGACGAGCAGGAGGACCCAGGAGGTTTAAATATGGTGTGAAGTATCATATCCCCTTTTTTTTAAATGAGATCAAATACGTTCTAGTTTTTATTCACATGTTCCTCATCTCTCGCCTCCTGCATGTTACGAGCTGAACGTTGACAACGTTTCGTACCTTTTACTTTCTTATTGGGCCGATCTTTTCAACTGTTATTTATCTGATATCTTTCCGTGTTTTTTGTTGTTGTTTTCTTTCACTGCACACATACTGTGTCACGTTGAGTTCAGATCCTGTCCCCTCGCTCCCTTCATCGTCTCCTAGCCGGGTGACTTCGGGGCGACTCGACGATCCATAACTCGTGACCGATGAGCGAGCATCTCGATGTGAGGGCGGCTTTTTTTCTTTTAGTGAGAACGCTTCCAGCTTCGAAATGTCCCGTTAAAGACATTCCTCCAGAAGCATTCACATCCACCCTGTTGTAAACATATTTATTTATAAATATATACATATTTATAAATATAATTACATGATCATTTATTTATAAATATCTATTTATAAATAATGATATGTTAATAAATATATTTGTATTTATATATGCATTTGTATTTATATTAGGGCTGTCAGCGTTAACGCGTTAATCTATGCGATTAATTTGGCCGCGTTAACGCACTAAAATATTTTAACACAATTAACGCTTTTTTTTTTTTTTTTTAACCGCGGCAGTACGGTTTGACACTGTTTCCGTTTTTAAAACAATCATTTCTCCGCGAAAATAAGGAGCAGAAATCAGTTTAACTCGTGGATGAATCAGTCGGGTTTCCTCCTGCTCCTCCTTCCTCCCGTCTCCCCCTCTGATACACAGAGGAACGGAGGGCGACGTGTCGGGTGACGCGGCGCGGAAAGAACTCGTCACACGAAACCTTCACCGTGATTGGTCAATCCGTTTGTCTGTCAACATCCAATGAACGAACACTCAGTAAATCACAAAGGACCTCCCACCTCACAGGTTAGGCTCATTTAGCAGCCTGTCAGTCAGAGAACACGGCGCGAGGACAATGAGCCTTATTTCAGAGATGAGATTGTTCTGGAATGTTTGATGTATAACACGTGGGGGTGTGTCACATGCAAAAGACTTTAAACGGTGAATTTAATTTATTTTGTAAAATGTATAAAATGCCCCCAGCCTCCAGAGGGTTAACGTGACATATTTGAATGTCAGTCAGTTACCAAGGCCACTGGTTCTGCTGCTGTTCAATGTTAAAGATGACAGGACCAATGGGGTCTCAATATACTTCTCTTTTTTTACTAATCTGATGTTTCACTGAAGAAACAATTTATCATCAACGATATTAAATACCTCGCTGGCACTGTATATGTAGGAGCCTCTTTGAAAACACAGCTCTGTGTGAAGTTTTGTCTTTGAAAAGAAGGGAAACACTTTTAACCCTTGTGTTGCCTTCGGGTCATTTTGACCCGATTAAATATTTAACCCTCCCCCCGCCTTTGGGTCATTTTGACCCGATTCAATGTTTCACCCTCCTGTTACCTTTATATTTACTAACATATTTTACCCTTTGGGTTCAATTTGACGCCAGCAATTAAAACCTCCAGAAAATTATTAGAATTAATATTGTTTTCCAAGTTTAAGTGTGAGGCACTTTATGTTTGTTTGTTGACTACCGAAAGAACACCGACATTAAACATTGAATGGGGTCAAATTAACCCGAAGGCGGCAGGAGGGTGTAATATTGATTCAGGTTAAAATGACCCGAAGGCAACACAAAGGTTAAACGGTTAATTTTTTTTTTTTTGTAAAATGTATAAAATGCCCCCAGCCTCCAGAGGGTTAACGTGACATATGTGAATGTCAGTCAGTTATCAAGGCCACTGGTTCTGCTGTGTTCAATGTTAAAGATGACAGGACCAATGGGGTCTCAATATACTTCTTTTTTTTTTACTAATCTGATGTTTCACTGAAGAAACAATTTATCATCCACGATATTAAATACCTCGCTGGCACTGTATATGTAGGAGCCTCTTTGAAAACACAGCTCTGTGTGAAGTTTTGTCTTTAAAGAGAATGAACTTTTAACTTTTAACTTTTAATTGCGATTAATCGCAATTAATCGCGATTAATCGCGATTAATTAATCGCAATTTCAAAATGTGCGATTAATTAGTTAATTTTTTTTAATCGATTGACAGCCCTAATTTATATATATCTTTACACAATGCTCATAAACTAGGATAGTAACAGCAGATTAATTTTGTTTTGCTCTATATTCACTTTATCTTAACCCACGTGTAACCCATGTAGATGTGTCTGTGTCTTTTACCGCCTGTTGGTTTCCTGTGTGGAATAAGAATAAAGTTCATGGGTGTTCGCCTCTCACCGGCGACCCAAGATGTCAGATTCCTGATTCATCTGATCAGTTAATAAATAATTGCAAAGGAGGAGGAGTCTTGTCTTAATATGATCCGAGAACAACACCGAGTGAACCACAAGGAACCACCCCCTCCCTCCGTTTACCAGGAAAGCTGTGCGACGTCATGCAAGTGAGTGAGCTAGCTCCTCCCCCTCTTTTGTGTCACTGTCTTTTATTTATTAACTTCCTATTGAAAATGCGGAAGGTTGTGTTTTGATTGCCGTGTATTTATTTATTTATTTGTATTTGTGTTATTCGCAAAACTCAAAAAGTATTCAACCGAATCGCATGAAATTTGGTGGGATGATTGGTTATTATCCGGGGACCATTTGATTAGATTTTGGGATCGATCGGGTCAACGGTCAAGGTCAAAGGTCATGAACAGGTCAAAATCTTCTTGAATTGCATAATATTTGGTGGGTCGATTGCTTATTATCCGGGAACCATTTGATAGATTTTGGGATCAATCGGGTCAAAGGTCAAGGTCATGGAAAGGTCAAAATCTTCTTTTTACCATAGCACGATACATTTTGTCCAATTGGCATGCAACTAATGCCAAAATGTTCATAATTCAATGCCCAAGCTTGTGATATGCGAAGGTATGCGCTCTACCGAGTGCCCGTTCTAGTTACTGATGTGCTGATGGAAATAAACACAACTCAATGTGTGTTCTCTGCAGCAGTGGAACCTTCTAGAACCCAGAGCGTGTTCTCGTGAGTTTTGGTGAAGATGAGCGTTCAGCGTCTCAGGAAGTGAGGAGGAGGAGACGCAGCACAGTTCACACAGGTCACACAGGTCACACAGATCCACATATAATTACCATATTATTCTTTCTTTAACACTGAACACTAACGTGTTTATGGGTCATGAATCAGGGGCGAGGTCAATGGATTATATATTATATATTCACTGCTAACTTCTGGTTAGACTTCCATGACTTTACTACACCGTATACAACACACTTCTCTGCATGGTAATAAAAGGACTGATAAATCCCGACGCTGTACTTTGACTCCTTTCACATTTCAGATGTAGAACACATCAACAGTGTCACGTCCTCCAGGTGACGGGGGGAGGTAACCTGTAACCGACTCCACGTTTCTTCATTTCTCTTCAATAACTCGACCGCTCGCTGCTGCTTGTCTCTCAGAAGGATCCAGACACAGGGACTGGAGAACCTGAAGGACCTGGAGAACATAGAGAACCTGGACTCTATTTCCTCGCCGACTGAAGACGTGTCCGAGGTAAGGCGTGAATGAATCATGTGGTGTTGTGATAAATGATGAACAGATTCAGACTAAAGGAATGAAATCAAGAAGTGGAAAGAATGAGACCTGAGGATGCATGTGTGTACATATATATATATATATATTATATATACAGGACTGTCTCAGAAAATTTGAATATTGTGATAAAGTTCTTTATTTTCTGTAATGCAATTTAAAAAACAAAAATGTCATGCATTCTGGATTCATTACAAATCAACTGAAATATTGCAAGCCTTTTATTCTTTTAATATTGCTGATTATGGCTTACAGCTGAAGAAAACTCTAAAATCCTATCTCATAAAATTTTAATATTTCCTCAGACCAAGTAAAAAAAAAGATTTATAACAGCTGAGTGTTTGTCAAGGCTCAGGAAACCCTTGCAGGTGTTTCGAGTTAATTAGACAATTCAAGTGATTTGTTTAATACCCTACTAGTATACTTTTTCATGATATTCTAATATTTAGAGATAGGATATTTGAGTTTTCTTAAGCTGTAAGCCATAATCAGCAATATTAAAAGAATAAAAGGCTTGCAATATTTCAGTTGATTTGTAATGAATCCAGAATGCATGACATTTTTGTTTTTTTAATTGCATTACAGAAAATAAAGAACTTCATCACAATATTCTAATTTTCTGAGACAGTCCTGTATATAATATATATATATATATATATATGCATATATATCGGGGCAAAATTCTCACAAGAACTCCAATAAATGCCCCGTCAGATATCAAAACACATTTGTGGGGACTTGATGACAGAGAGAGAAACTTTTATTCTTAAATACTGATGAATGAAAAGTGTCTCCAGGCATAAAGGGCCCTTGACTCATCCAGGGCAAAAGGGGAGGAGCTTGAGCACCACGAGGGCTCTATCTGTGCAGCCTGTAATAAACATGGTGTGAATGTATTTTAATGACAACCACACCGTGTGTCCGTTATCTCATTGCAGTGGATTTTGGATTTGGGGTCAGATCAGTCTCAATAACGTGCGATCCACAAATAAATAAATACATACATATAAATCCACAAACAGACAAATCTACATCGAAATGCATAAATATATTTGTGATTTTCTTTTACATTTATATAAATCGTAATGTATTCACGTGTGCATTGGAATGTATTTGTGAATGTTCTGCGTGTATTGTGAGTTTCTTTGTAGATTGATCTGACCCCCTAAAAAGGAGGCGGGGCCTAATGAGGCCAGGCACCGTTGATCCTTCAGCGTCCAGCTCTCTGGCGCCCTCTGGTGGCGCAACGGGGTATTTCACCGTGAATGTTCGCCGTCCTCAGTGAACGGGGTGTGACTCTTGTCCTCCGTCTCCTCTCACAGGGAGCAGATGAGCTGCAGGATGCTGCTGCTGCTCTTCATCTCGCTGCTCTTCATCCTCCCCTCCTGTGTCTGCGGTGAGTTCTCTCCCCTCCGGCCCTCAGAAACATGCAGGTGGGGTTTAAAGGCTCTGCTCCTCCCTCTGTCTCCTCCACAGGACCCTTCGTAGTGAACGTGACACAGAGCTCCTATCAGGCAGAGGAGAACCACAGCGTCACACTGGAATGGACCTTCACCACCAACACTGAGCGCCCCTCTGACTCCCCGGATGTCCTCTGTGAACTGTTAGCTGATATCAGGCCCTTCAACATGTTGTATGTACAAGATGGAGTCCAGAACCCAAAGTATCAGGATGAACACTTTGCAGGACGAGTCCAGTGGGACCAAGACCTCCTCAGAGGAGGACGAGTCAGACTTCATGTGTCCAGACTCAGGACTTCTGACTCGGGTCGGTACTTATGTGGCGTGCTCACAAGTTATGGGAGGAACTCTGAGACGTGTCGGCTCAATGTCTCTGGTAGGTTGATTCAGTAGAACTCTTTAAATTCACCTTTCTTCTTCTTCTTCTTCTTCTTCTTCTTCTTCTTCTTCTTCTTCTTCTTCACTTGAATCGTGTATTTGTTCTGCTCTCTTTGCAGCAGTGAGAGATCGACCCGAACCCGAGACAAACGGACCAGATGGGGGAAGAGATTCCTCAGGGACAGAAAGTCGCCCACAGCCAGAGAGTCTGGGATGGATCGGCCTCTACTGGGTACTGATGACAGCTCTTCTGGTTCTTCTGGTTCTTGCGGTTCTTCTGGTTCTTCTGGTTCTTCTCCTCAGTGGACTGATAAGAAGTCCTACTCATGAGAGAGGAGTCCTCTATGCAGCCATCAAGGAGCTGAAGTTCCTAAAGAGAGAACCCAAGAGGACTGACAGGCCTCTGCCTGGAGGACCCCCTTTAGAAAAAGTCCTCAGTGAAGAGGGACTCCCTTCAAGATCCTCAGTCAGAGATGTTTCAGTGAGGGAGAATTCAGTCAATCTTCTTATTGAAAGATGTTGACATGCTGCTCTCTTTTTTATTTTATTATTTTAAAGTGTTACTGTTTTGTAATGTTCAAATCAAACTGAAAAGTATTGTTTCATTGTTGCTGAAGGTGTTCTTGGTCGTCATTCTTCTGTATTTAGTGAACACTGCAATTCATGATAACGACCACGAGGGGGAGCCCTTCACGTCTGCAGGTTAAAGCCTTGACCACCAGGCTCTTTAAATGTTACTGATGAACACTTTTACTTTCTTTAATCTGTGAAACTTGTTTTTCATGTGTCATCCAGGTCCGTTTACGTCTGTGTTTTCTTTTCTGTCTGGATTGTCTATATACCGGGGGGAACCAGCTGGTGGCTCTGCAGCTCCTTCAGCCACCAGCTGGTTCCCCCCGGTGTCTGAGGAGAGGAACCACAAGTCCTTCCTTTAGCTGCTGTCAGGCTGCACAACACACTGCAGTAGATCACTGGAGATCCTGGCAAACTCAGCACTTTACTTTACTCAGCACTTTACTTTATTTTCCCCCTGTATATTTAGTATTAGTTTTTAGTATTTTGTTTTGTGTTTTATATTTATTTTCATTGATGCTCTGATGTGCACCGCTGCTGTGATTTTTGAAATTTCCCCACTGTGTGACGAATGAAGTAATATCATATATCATCTATCATATTCTTATATCGACAATTGTTATTTCTGAAATCTGTTTCCTCTTCTGTGCCTTCTTCTGGTTCTGATTCAACAAAACATTGCATTAAATCACCCAATTAAATGAATACACTTTTTTTTTAAATAAAATCCGTCTTATCAACAATGGTTGTTGGCTTGTGTTTATCAACTAATATTAATAAAAAAGAATTTGAGTTGGGTACACGTTAGCCCGCTCTGCGCATGCGTGTCTTCTAATGGTCGCTTCAGCTGCCTCCTTTCTCCTTTTTACTCGCTGCTAATATAAGAATTGAGATTCTCAACTTGGCTGGACATGCTTAGAGTTAAACTACGAGTAAAAATACGAAGTTATATATCATTAAAATGTAGTTAAAAAGGAGACTCGGCAGGCAAACATTTGTCTTTCATTTTCGGTTATTTTGCTTCCGTAAAAAGAAGAAAACGAGTAAACATGTCTAAATTTAAGGCAACAAACCAATTACTATCTATATTTAAAAGTTTTTACAGCTAATTTATGCAAATATTAATGTCTAAAAACATTGAGTTTTAAGGATTATATACAGTTATGTAATTCACAAAAGTAAGTGATTAAAAACCGTTGACTCTTAAGCTGTCAACCACATTTATGCAACTTTTAAAGGTTTTTACAGCCTCATTTATACAAATATGAATGTAAAAAAACATGGCCATTTAAAGAATATATACAATAATAGCTATTCAAAACATTAAGTGAATAAAAACCTTTGACTCTTAATGTGACAACAGCATTTATGCAAATTAGCACTTATTATTAATTGTATGATACCAAAAATATTTAACATCACATTTGGATATTCATAAACAAAGAATGTCCCCCGATATATATATATATATATAATATATGTATATAAATGTATATGTATATATATATGTATGTATATATATATATATATTTATGTATACATGTATATATATGAATATATATATATTAGGGCTGTGAAACGATTAACATTTTTAATCGGGTTAATCACAGGTTTTTGTGGATTAATCATGATTAATCACATATTACCGATATTCTCGGTATATTTTGTGAGAACATAGAGATTTATGACAAAAGACGGATATATACATTTATACATTCTTCTATACAATGGTGCTGCAACTCAGCAGTTATTTAGCAGTTTTCTTCCATATGGAACATTAATACATCTTCATCCTAAACAGAATGTTTAACCCTCCTGTTACCTTTCGGGTCAATTTGACCCCATTCAATGTTTAATGTCGGTGTTCTTTGGGGTCAATTTGACCCCAGGCTGTTTTTCACTGTGTCAAACATATCAGAAATATCAACTTTTTTATTTATTTAAAGGGCTATTTAGGTAGTCAACAAACAAACATAAAGTACCTCACACTTAAACTTGGGAAACAATATTAATTCTAATAATTTTCTGGAGGTTTTAATTGCTGGGGTCAAATTGACCCCTAGGGTAAAATATGTTAGTAAATGTAAAGGTAACAGGAGGGTTATACTGAGCATTTTCTCTTGATTGTCAACCATTAACTCCACCATGATACAATCTAAAGGTGGACAGATTGACAAGTGACTTTTTTTGCTCGGTCCCGATGCGCGCGCACGGAGCTCTGTGGCGCGCCAGACGGAGATCGATAAGTGTTAACGCAACGCGTAGAGACAGAAATGACATGCTGCTGTGGAGATACGATCAACAACAGACGTTTAGTTTAATAAAAGAACAAAGACGTGCTATAGAGAACATGTCGGGGCGGGCCAATCTCTTTAATGTCATGCGATCTACCGACACTACGCCGCGATCGACTGGCAGGTCGCGATCGACGTGTTGAGACCCTGATCTACAGGAAGTAAAAGTCGTAACAAGGTTTCCGGAGGTGAACCTGCGGAAGGATCATTACCGATGAACAGACCGTCTGCATGAGAGCGGACAGAGTTCAGATTGAAGTGGTGTATTGGAAGCTCATTTTGCAAGTGACTTTTTTTTCGTCCCAACGACCAACAACAGACGGATTGGAAGCTCATTCTGCGCATGCGTTAAATGCGTTAAAAAAAAAAAACTAGTTAAACCTGTAATTGGATTAACTGAGTTAACGCGTTATTTTTCACAGCACTAATATATATATGTATTCAGTTCTTTTGAAAGCAGTTTTTAAGGGCTTATTATCAAAAGGTTAATGTTGGATATTGATTGTAAAAAACCAAAACTATAAGCAGATATATTGTTGTTGTTCTTGACTTTTTCTGATTCTTCCAGGAGGATGTCGACTCTTTTCTGAAGCAGCCGGGCAACGAGACGGCCGACTCGGCTCTGAGGAAGCTGGACGAGCAGTACCAGAAATATAAATACATGGAGCTCAACCTGTCCCAGAAGAAACTCAGGTAAACGACCGTCAGCTGCGTGAAATCAACCCTGTGAGGTTTGTCTCTTCTTCGAGCTTCATGCTGTCGGCTGTCGACTCACGCATTCCTGATATTATGTCATTAAAAGTAGTTTCTTCATTCTGAATCACTGATTTTCAGAGAGGTCTTTACTCGTTAGTCGATGGAAGAACATTTATTATCAGTTATTCCGTCCAGGGGGCGTGTCTTCAGACTCTGGGTGTTGCTCATCGGCTGATGGTGAAAGACAAAGGTGTCTGAAACACTGAAACATGACTCGGTGTTTTTTACCTCCGATCTCCAACTCAGGTACGCTGGAATTTTCTGACACCCACTCGGACATGTCCTATGTCTTCATCAACGACTCGTCGCAGACCACCGTGCCGCTGCTGCAGGCCTGCATCGATGGAGACCTGCCGTTCGCCAAGCGGCTGCTGGAGACGGGCTGCGACTAGTGGCGGCTCGTCCATAGGGGGCGCTAGTGCGCCGCCCCTCTTAAAATTTGGAGATGAAAAAAAAAGAAGAAGAAAAATAAATAAAAAAATCCTGTCAAAAAACATTATATGCCAAATCATTTAAATAGTAAATATACCGTGTTGACGCGCTAAATGTGTGTGGGAGACCGTAAGCCCCTGTCAACAACCACTTAAGTTAATGTGAAAAAATATAATATATCGCCATTATCACGGAGAGAAGCCCCTCCCCTTTTTCGAGGCGCTGTTCTAACGTGTGTGTACGGCATCGATACAACATTTCAGTCGTTTTGGCAATGACCGGCTTCACATTGGCGGATGAAACCGGGAATCTTGGTGCGCACAAATGTGAATATCTTTAAATAGAAATCCATATTTTAAATGAAATAATTTATTCATACCCAAATCCTACCAAACTGACTCCAGATCAGCACGTACACACATTTTATTTATGATAATATACTGTATAATTAGTTTACACAAGGCCATTTTAGGACCTAGGTGAAATAACTTGAGGGAAAACTGCTTTTAATGCTGGCAAACTAAACATATGTTGTTACTTTGTAGATATTACAATACATTTGGCAATGATAGCAATGCTGTTGGACTTTAAAAGCAGTGTATATGGTTTGGCACGGGCATATTTTGAGTTCTGATATTGGGCTGGTTTTTGGGCTGGTTTTGATTGGCCATTGGGCTGGTTTTGTCACACAGACCTGGCAACCCTGCTCACAATGGTTTTATATTGCTGAGGGTGAGTTGAGTGAAAACGATGTTGCACTATTTTGGCTATATTCTTTTATAAAAATTAACCGTTTATGTTACATACAGTAATGGTCACAAATACGATCACGGCGTCCAGCTGTCGTGTCATTTAGACCGTCAACATATACGTTTGGTGGCGGTCTCATTGAGCCACTTTGGCACCGTTTGTTTAGCTACATCCGGTTGCCCCGACGTATATTTTCCTTGTGTAAATTGTGTTTTGCGTGTCTAGGAAGTGGAAGTGCAGAGACAGATCAGAAGGCAAATGTGTGTGTTCTGTTGTCTTCTGCAGGTATGTGTTTCCTTTTGTTCAAAGTTAGAATTTTCTCTGTTTCTGCTGAAATGACTCTAGCTCATGTAGTTATTTATTTTGTCCATTAGGGGTCTCTGTTTTCCCCTTGTATGTTACATGTCATGGTTTTTGATGAGAATTGTTATTATTTAGATTGAATGTGGTCCTGTCATCCATGGACAATGGTTTTATTTTGCTGAGGGAAGTGGAAGTGCAGAGACAGATCAGAAGGCAAATGTGTGTGTTCTGTTGTCTTCTGCAGAATAAATAAGTGCTGGGAAAATCCACCATCTGAGCCGACTTCTTCCATGCCCGTTCCACATCAGTTACATCTGCTCTGAACCTCTTTCATGTGAGGGTGAAACTCTTTTATTTTGCAAACCTCTGAAACCCAACCCAATGTTCCTTAAAGCTGCTCTGAACCTCTCATGCCCAAAGTTACAGTGTGTTGATAGTTGTTGTTGGACCGTGTTGAGCACGCTGTGTTCTTGAAATAAAGCTTTGGTTTTTACAATATTCTACTCAAAACCTCTTTTCTTCTCATTGTTGAGTGCTATTTAAACCGCGTCGCCCAACTGCGTCCCCCCAAAAAAAAAATTCACCAGCCGCCACTGCCTGCGACCCCAACATCCGGGACAACCGGGGCCGCACCGGCCTGCACCTGGCCGCCGCGCGCGGCAACGTGGACATCTGCCGCCTGCTGCACAAGTTCGGGGCCGACCTGCTGGCGACGGACTACCAGGGGAACACGGCGCTGCACCTGTGCGGCCACGTGGACACGATCCAGTTCCTGGTCTCCAACGGGCTGAAGATCGATATCTGGTGAGATGAAAGACGACGTATGATAATAAATACACAGACAGAGCAGAAGAACTTTCATACAGGAAAGGCTCTTTAAAAATATGTGTTCAAGATTTCTCCATCTTGGAAACGGGACAATCTGACCGGCGGCGTAACAGGAGGGTTGACCTGGTCGTACGTGGCGTTCCCTTCCTCCTCTATAACGACGTTGTCCCGTCTCCATAGTAACCACAACGGCTCCACGCCGCTGGTGCTGGCCAAGAGACGCGGCGTCAACAAGGACGCCATCCGCCTGCTGGAGGGCCTGGAGGAGCAGGAGGTGAAGGGCTTCAACCGCGGACCCCTCTCCTCCAAGCTGGAGACCATGCAGATGGCCGACAGCGAGAGGTGAGGCGCTCATCAATACATGTGAACCCTGAGAGGACGTGATGACATCATTGTAACCCCAGCGCGATGGAGAGCCACTCCTTGCTCAACCCCAACCTGCAGAGCAGCGAGGGCGTCCTCTCCAGCTTCCGCACCACCTGGCAGGAGTTCGTGGAGGACCTGGGCTTCTGGAGGGTGCTGCTGCTGCTGGTGGTCATCGCCCTGCTCTCCCTGGGCATCGCCTACTACGTCAGCGGGGTGCTGCCCTTCTCCACCAGCCAGCTGGAGCTGGTGCACTGAGGGGAGGAGGAGGAGGAGGAGAAGAAGAGAGGGGGAGGAGGAGGAGGAGAGAGGGGGGAGGAGGAGGCTGCGTTTTCTTGTTTTATCCAAACTATATTGTATTGTTGGAGGAGGAGGATGGGGGAGGGGGAGGAGGAGGAGGAAGCTGCGTTTTATTTTCAACGGAAATCCAGATCTGTTGTTCTTGTTTTATCCAAACTGTATTGTATTGTTGGAGGAGGAGGAGGAGGAGGAGGAGGAGGATGGGGGAGATGGAGGGGAGGGGGGGTGGACCTCTGTCTCTATTCATTCAAACAACGTGCACGCTTGAGGTGACGAGCAGGAGGACCCAGGAGGTTTAAATATGGTGTGAAGTATCAAATCCCCCTTTTTTTTAAAGAGATCAAATACGTTCTAGTTTTTATTCACATGTTCCTCATCTCTCGCCTCCTGCATGTTACGAGCTGAACGTTGACAATGTTTTGTACCTTTTACTTTCTTATTGGTCCGATCTTTTCAACTGTTATTTATCTGATATCTTTCCGTGTTTTTTGTTGTTGTTTTCTTTCACTGCACACATACTGTGTCACGTTGAGTTCAGATCCTGTCCCCTCGCTCCCTTCATTGTCTCCTAGCCGGGTGACTTCGGGGTGACTCGACGATCCATAACTCGTGACCGATGAGCGAGCATCTCGATGTGAGGGCGGCTTTTTTTCTTTTAGTGAGAACGCTTCCAGCTTCGAAACGTCCCGTTAAAGACATTCCCTCCAGAAGCATTCACATCCACCCTGTTGTAAACATCATATTTATTTATAAATATAATTATTTATTTATAAATATATTTATTAATAAATAATGATATGTTTATAAATAAATATATTTATATATATGAATTTGTATTTATATATATATTTACACAATGCTCATAAACTAGGATTGTAACAGCAGATTCATTTAGTTTTGCTCTATATTCACTTTATCTTAACCCACGTGTAACCCATGTAGATGTGTATGTGTCTTTTACCGCCTGTTGGTTTCCTGTGTGGAATAAGAATAAAGTTCATGGGTGTTCGACTCTCACCGGCGACCCAAGATGTCAGATTCCTGATTCATCTGATCAGTTAATAAATAATTGCAAAGGAGGAGGAGTCTTGTCTTAATATGATCCGAGAACAACACCGAGTGAACCACAAGGAACCACCCCCTCCCTCCGTTTACCAGGTAACCTGTGCGACGTCATGCAAGTGAGTGAGCTAGCTCCTCCCCCTCTTTTGTGTCACTGTCTTTTGTTTATTAACTTCCCATTGAAAATGCGGAAGGTTGTGTTTTGATCGCCGTGTCTTTATTTATTTATTTATTTGTATGCGTGTTATTCGCAAAACTCAAAAATTATTCAACCGAATCGCATGAAATTTGGTGGGATGATTGGTTATTATCCGGGGACCATTTGATTAGATTTTGGGATCGATCGGGTCAACGGTCAAGGTCAAAGGTCATGAACAGGTCAAAATCTTCTTGAATCGCATAATATTTGGTGGGATGATTGCTTATTATCCGGGAACCATTTGATAGATTTTGGGATCAATCGGGTCAAAGGTCAAGGTCATGGAAAGGTCAAAATCTTCTTTTTACCATAGCATGATACATTGTTGTCCAATTGGCATGCAACTAATGCCAAAATGTTCATAATTCAATGCCCAAGCTTGTGATATGCGAAGGTATGCGCTCTACCGAGTGCCAATTCTAGTTACTGATGTGCTGATGGAAATAAACACAACTCAATGTGTGTTCTCTGCAGCAGTGGAACCTTCTAGAATCCAGAGCGTGTTCTCGTGAGTTTTGGTGAAGATGAGCGTTCAGCATCTCAGGAAGTGAGGAGGAGGAGACGCAGCACACATGTCACACAGGCCACACAGGTCACATAGGTCCCAGGTCACACAGGCCACACAGGTCACATAGGTCACACAGGTCACATAGGTCCCGGGTCACACAGGCCACACAGGTCCACATATAATGACCATATTATTCTTTCTTTAACACTGAACACAAACGTGTTTATGGGTCATGAATCAGGGGCGAGGTCAATGGATTATATATTATATATTCACTGCTAACTTCTGGTTAGACTTCCATGACTTTACTACACCGTATAAAACACACAGCTCTGCATGGTAATAAAAGGACTGATTAATCCCGACGCTGTACTTTGACTCCTTTCACATTTCAGATGTAGAACACAACAACAGTGGGACGTCCTCCAGGTGACGGGGGGGAGGTAACCTGTAACCGACTCCACGTTTCTTCATTTCTCTTCAATAACTCGACCGCTCGCTGCTGCTTGTCTCTCAGAAGGATCCAGACACAGAGACTGGAGAACCTGGAGAACCTGAAGAACGTGGAGAACATAGAGAACCTGGACTCTATTTCCTCGCCGACTGAAGACGTGTCCGAGGTAAGGCGTGAATGAATCATGTGGTGTTGTGATAAATGATGAACAGATTCAGACTAAAGGAATGAAATCAAGAAGTGGAAAGAATGAGACCTGAGGATGCATGTGTGTACATATAATTATATATATATATATTGCCCCGATATATATATATATATATATATATATATATATATTATTATATATATATATATATCGGGGCAAAATTCTCACAAGAACTCCAATAAATGCCCCGTCGGATATCAAAACACATTTGTGGGGACTTGATGACAGAGAGAGAAACTTTTATTCTTAAATACTGATGAATGAAAAGTGTCTCCAGCATAAAGGGCACTTTACCCATCCAGGGCAAAAGGGGAGGAGCTTGAGCACCACGAGGGCTCTATCTGTGCAGCCTGCAATAAACATGGTGTGAATGTATTTTAATGACAACCACACCGTGTGTCCGTTATCTCACTGCAGTGGATTTTGGTTTTGGGGTCAGATCAGTCTCAATAACGTGCGATCCACAAAAAAATAAATATAAATCCACAAACAGACAAATCCACATCGAAATGCATAAATATATTTGTGATTTTCATTAACATTTATATAAATCGTAATGTATTCACGTGTGCATTGGAATGTATTTGTGAATGTTCTGCGTGTATTGTGAGTTTCTTTGTAGATTGATCTGACCCCCTAAAAAGGAGGCGGGGCCTAATGAGGCCAGGCACCATTGATCCTTCAGCGTCCAGCTCTCTGGCGCTCTCTGGTGGCGCAACGGGGTATTTCACCGTGAATGTTCGCCGTCCTCAGTGAACCGTGTGTGACTCTTGTGCTCCGTCTCCTCTCACAGGGAGCAGATGAGCTGCAGGATGCTGCTGCTGCTCTTCATCCCGCTGCTCTTCATCCTCCCCTCCTGTGTCTGCGGTGAGTTCTCTCCCCTCCGGCCCTCAGAAACATGCAGGTGGGGTTTAAAGGCTCTGCTCCTCCCTCTCTGTCTCCTCCACAGGACCCTTCGTAGTGAACGTGACACAGAGCTCCTATCAGGCAGAGGAGAACCACAGCGTCACACTGGAATGGACCTTCACCACCAACACTGAGCGCCCCTCTGACTCCCCGGATGTCCTCTGTGTACTGGTAACTGATATCAGGCCCTTTGCCTTGTTGAATGTACTTAAAGGAGTCCAGATCCCAGAGTATCAGGATGAACACTTTGCAGGACGAGTCCAGTGGGACCAAGACCTCCTCAGAGGAGGACGAGTCAGACTTCATGTGTCCAGACTCAGGACTTCTGACTCGGGTCGGTACTTATGTGACGTGCTCACAAGTTATGGGATGAACTCTGGGACGTGTCGGCTCAATGTCTCTGGTAGGTTGATTCAGTAGAACTCTTCTTCTTCTTCTTCTTCTTCTTCTTCTTCTTCTTCTTCTTCTTCTTCTTCACTTGAATCGTATTTGTTCTGCTCTCTTTGCAGCAGTGAGGGATCGACCCGAACCCGAGACAAACGGACCAGATGGGGGAAGAGATTCCTCAGGGACAGAAAGTCGCCCACAGCCAGAGAGTCTGGGATGGATCGTCCTCTACTGGGTACTGACGGCAGTTCTTCTGGTTCTTCTGGTTCTTCTGTTTCTTCTCCTCAGTGGACTGATAAGAAGTCCAACTCATAAGAGAGGAGTCCTCTGTGCAGCCATCAAGGACCTGAAGTTCCTAAAGAGAGAACCCAAGAGGACTGACAGGCCTCTGCCTGAAGGACCCCCTTTAGAACCAGTCCTCAGTGAAGAGGGACTCCCTTCAAGATCCTCAGTCAGAGATGTTTCAGTGAGGGAGAAGTTTTAATCAATCTTCTGTCCTCTAACTGACATATATTGTCATGACGTAAAAAGCAACTATTCAAAGTTAATGATGTAAATAAATCCATCTTTATGTAATAAGTCATGAGAACAAATACTTGTACAGTTTAAACTGAAGTGTTCTGCCGTGTTGTTGTTGTTATATCAATAAAAGAAGATTTTTGTTCTTATCAGTTTTTTTTGTCGTCTTCCTCTCCACTTCTTGCAGGATGCAAAGGGTTCTGACTCATGTCGACTACCGGCCCAACAAAAACGCGTTAAAAAAAAAATCAAGACCAAAAAGTTGAATTTTCAGGTTCAAATCTTTTTTTCTTCTTCAAATAATCAAAAGATATTGGCCATGTGTGCGTGTGTGTGTGTGTTTTAAAAGGAGTAAATAAATCGACAACGTTTCATACATCTGGAAAATATTTTACTTTCACTTTGATACAAGCCCCGCCCCCTCCGGGATCGCCTGTAATCCCGAGCCGCGACTCCTCCACTCAACGCCTTAGCGAGCTGCTGGACGCCCGCCGGACTCGGACCTCTAACTCGAACCTCTAACTCGGACTTCTAACTCGGACCTTTAACCTCACGCGCTCTCCATTCTCTTTTCTTTTGTCATTCCCCCTTTTCTGGAGGTGTGTGTGTGAGAGATGCCTGGACTTCTCTTCCTGGCGGCTCTGCTCTGCTGTGTCAAAGGTTCGCGTCTTTGTCTTGTGTTTATGATTTAAAGTTTATATTGTGCGTTGTTGTTGTTGTTGTTGTTGTTCACAAAGTGAGCGCGTTAGGTGTCGTTGAATTTCAAAGTGAGTTATTCTGCCACCAATTGGGAAAAGAAAAAGGGTGCGCATGCGCACGTTTGAGGGTGAACAACACGTAACTAGGTTACACATATAAATACATTATAGATATTTAAATACATGATATATATTTAAATACTTTATATATATCCTCATGAAACTTCCCGAGTTGATTACTAACTCTAGTTTTTGTACAGTCTTATGTTTAAAAATGCATATGATGTCATATCTTCATTAAAGACAAAAACAAACTAGTGTGTGTGTGTGTGAAAACAAAATAGTGTGTGTGTGTGACTGAGTGAGTAAAAACAAACTAGTGTGTGTGTTTGTGTGTGTGAGTAAAAACAAACTACTGTGTGTTTCTGTGTGTGTGTGAATGACTTAAAACAAACTATGTGCGTGACTGACTAAAAAATACTGTGTGTGTGTGTGTGTTCATGTTTATGAAGAGAGACCTCTGGGCAACAGTTTGTATCATTGGGCCTTGGACACATACACACACATACACACACACATACACACACACACAACCTGTTCCTGAAGGATTTGTTGACAATAAAACATGTATGTTTTAATCTCTCGGAGACGCCTCAGGGGACGGACCGGTGGCCATCAGGGCGTGGGCGTGGGTCGGGGAGGCGGTCATCCTCCCGTGCCGGATCAGCGTCACCGGCCGCGAAGACGTCCCGTCGTTGGAGTGGTCCAAACGCAACCTGACGCCCAACGTCTGCTTCCTGTACCGGGACGGCTGCGAGACCTTCGAGGAAAAGAATCCGGTCTTCCGCTTCCGGACCGGCCTCTTCATGGAGGAGCTGCAGGACGGGAACGCGTCGCTGAGGCTCTCCGACGTGCGGCTGACTGACGCCGGAACATACGAATGCAAGAGGCTCCTCCAGGGGGCGCGGTGGCTCGTCGCCACCGTAGAGCTCTTCGTCGGTACGTCCGAAAACACACACACATTTTTTTTTTTAAGTCGTTACGGAGGAGGGTCGGCATCCATAACGATAGACCAGCATGTTCTTTTGTGACAATAAGACGCATTTAAGTGAATATTCGCTGCGTTTTACTCGCGTGACTATTAATGGCTTTTTTCAGCGGGGCTTATCTCCATGGAAACAGTTATCATCCTTCATCCACCACGGAAGAACTCGCCACTAGTTCTGCTTCATACTTGTTGAGGACGTCCCACAAACATCTGAACATCTAACGCCCTCATGTTTGGGTTCATAGCATTAATATCATATATATTTATATATATTTATATCCATTATCAATACCGCTTCATCCTCATTAGGGTCGCGGGGCGCTGGAGCCGATCCCAGCTGACATAGGGCGAAGGCGGGGGACACCCTGGACAGGCCGCCAGTCCATCTCAGGGCTCACATAGAGACAGACAACCATTCACTCTCACATTCACACCTATGGGACATTCAGACATCAATTAACCTGACTGCATGTCTTTGGGAGGAAGCCGGAGAACCCGGAGGGAACCCACGCTGCCACGGGGAGAACATGTAAACTCCACACAGAAGGACCGCCCCGACCGGAAATTGAAGCCACGGCCCTCTTGCTGAGAGGCGACAGTGCTAGCCACTTCACCACCGTGCAGCCCCATATATATATATATATATATATATATATATATGTGTGTGTGTGTGTATATATATAATCATATTTATATATATGTATATGTGTGTATATATATATGTGTCTGTGTATGTATATATATATATATATATTAGTGCTGTGAAAAATAACGCGTTAACTCAGTTAATTAAATTACAGGATTAATTAGTTGTTTTTTTTAAACGCATTTAACGCATGCGCAGAATGAGCTTCCAATCCGTCTGTTGTTGGTCGTCTCTACAGCAGCGTGTCATTCTGTCTCTACAGAGCTGCCGGCGTGTGCGCGCACATCGGGACGAAAAAAAGTCATTTGCCCCCCCCCCCTCCCCTTTTCTTGTTGTTTAGGTGCCGTTTCGGAGCCCAAACTCTCGGTGGTTCCCGGCGTGGCGGTGACCGTGCAGTGTGACGCCGGCTGCTGGTTCCCGTTGCCCGTGGTTACCATTGAAGACGCTCGTGGAAACGCCGTCGCTGGCGCCGAAGAGTCGAAAAATGTTACGGATTCCGTGAGCGGGTGTGTCTCCGTCACGAGGAGAGCGACGGTGCAGACGGACAAGTTCGGTTCCAGTTAGACTCTTGTTGTTGTTGTTGTTCACTTTGTTTACCTCTTTACCTTTTGTTTATTGCTTTAGTTTTGCAAAATATGAGTTCACAGATGGTTTAGAGGGAACGAGGGAGGTAGAGAGGGAGAAAGAGAGAGAGAGAGATTCCAGCACAAACCTCTACCTGTATGACAATGAAACAAACAGCGGTCTTGTCCTCCAGGGTCGTCTGCAGAGTTCACCAGTCTGAGACGAACCGGACGAAGCTCGCGGAGATCTACATCCCAGGTACGCCGTAGCTTTAAGACTCCACCCGTCACTCAAAGCTCAGGTCACTGTCTTGCTTTTAAACCTCGTCTAGGACACTACAACTAAAATAATTGTATAACATCTTTAGATTTGATGTTGTATTTCTTTTATTATAATTTTTTATTTTCCGAGGGTTTTATTGAGAATCCAATGACTTTGACATTTAGTGTGACTGTTGTGAGTGTTTAATTCTTGTTTTGGTCAA
This sequence comes from Pseudoliparis swirei, assembly GCF_029220125.1. Classification (NCBI taxonomy): domain Eukaryota; kingdom Metazoa; phylum Chordata; class Actinopteri; order Perciformes; family Liparidae; genus Pseudoliparis; species Pseudoliparis swirei. Next base: position 3,697,420 of record NC_079408.1, read on the forward strand.
ATGAGCATGCCGTGACATTATTCATCCATCCATCCATTATCAATACCGCTTCGTCCTCATTAGGGTCGCGGGCAGTGGCGGCTGGTGAAATTTTTTTTGGGGGGGGGGGGCGCAGTTGGGCAACGCGGATTAAATATCACTCAGCAATGAGAAGAAAAGAGGTTTTGAGTAGAATATTGTAAAAAACAAAGCTTTATTTCAAGAACACACCGTGCTCAACACGGTCCAATAACAACTATCAACACACTGTAACTTTGGGCATGAGAGGTTCAGAGCAGCTTTAAGGAACATTGGGCTGGGTTTCAGAGGTTTACAGAATAAAAGAGTTTCACCCTCACATGAAAGAGGTTCAGAGCAGAATAGAGTCAGAAAGAGATCACATGTTACATTGGGTGACAGAGCAGACCCACTACTGTAAAGACAAGTAGCTCCTCTCTTTAAAGTGGTCAAACTTATCCATAACTCTCTGGTTAAAGTCAATCATGTCTGTAACCAACCTGTTTCCATTATTCTGGAGGGAATGTGTCTGTTTTTCAGAACTCCTTCGTTGTGTTTCGATGCCAGTTCGGTCTCCTTCTGCTGCTCTGCAAACAGGGTTAGCTTCAGGCTGTTAGCTAGTTAGCTTCATGCTGTTAGCTCGATAACTGCGGCAAGATTCGTGCTTTACACTTGTCTGCAGCTCTTTAGATCCCTCACCCCGTTGTAGTCCAGAGAGTTTCAGTCCCAGGACTTTGGAACAACAGACAGGGGAAACTAAACAGTGCATTACTCACTGAGCCTCCAGCTAACCAGCTCCGTTAGCTACCTGCTCCCGTAGCTCCGTGGAGCTCTCTGGGCTGAGGAAACGATACCGGTCTCTGATTGGCCGAATAGTCCAGTCACGTGAAATAAGAAACAATGTCATTGGCCAGGGCGCACATGTTTGCGCCCCAAGATTCACGTTTCATCCGCCAATGAGAAGCCGTCCTTGCCGAAACGCCCGTGAAATGTTTGCTCGCTGCCGTACACACACGTTGGACCGGAGCCCCGAAAATGAGGCGGGGCTTCTCTCCGTGATGATGAGTGGCGATATATTATTTATGTCACATTTCTATATCTATATCTAGTGGGTTAGAACGTGTAATATCTACCTGTGAGAGGTAGTAGAAAGGTAGTGAGGAGCAAAGGAAGAGTCAGAGCTGTACTCCATGCTGGTTTCATGACGTCATTCCTTTATGTCCAAGGTCTCTGTCACCGACACGTCAAACCGGTTTCACCAGGATTGCAAGAAATGAACCACCGTGTCGCTCCTGTTGAAGCATTGTTGCGCAATGTTTCCGGCGCCAGGCTCCTCCCTCAGACCCTGTTGCCCCGCACGATAAACAACCACGGGGATCACAGCTCCCCTCCCAGATGTGACGCTTCAGCTGAATAACCGTGACGGAGAAGTTCCCCTTCCGTCACTCTTGTTTTCCCCTTTTCTTGTTGTTTAGGTGCCGTTTCGGAGCCCAAACTCTCGGTGGTTCCCGGCGTGGCGGTGACCGTGCAGTGTGACGCCGGCTGCTGGTCCCCGTTGCCCGTGGTTACCATTGAAGACGCTCGTGGAAACGCCGTCGCTGGCGCCCAAGAGTCGAAAAATGTTGAGGATTCCGTGAGCGGGTGTGTCTCCGTCACGAGGAGAGCGACGGTGCAGACGGACAAGTTCGGTTCCAGTTAGACTCTTGTTGTTGTTGTTGTTCACTTTGTTTACCTTTTGTTTACCGCTTTAGTTTTGTTTACCTCTTTACCTTTTTTTAAATCTTTGTTTACCTTTTGTTTACCTCTTTATCTTTGTTTATCTTTGTTTACTTTTGTTTACCTTATTGTAACAGCACCAATCCAACTTTCACGAACAAAGACCACGGCAGCAGAATTATGAGAGAGGGAGGGAGGGAGAAAGAGAGAGAGATGGAGGGAGAGAGGGGGAGATGAGTTGGCAGATGGTTTATAGCAGGGGTCTCAAACTCGCGGCTATATTACGATATTTTGTGGCCCCCTCCTTGACATCAAAGTTTCGTGTTATACGGCCCACACAGTCTTCTCACGCACCTTATATATATATATATATATATTTATATTATTGTTATGAACCTAAACATGAGAGCGTTGGATGTTCAGACCTTTGTGGGATGTCCTCAACAATTATAAAGCGGAACTAGTGGTGAGTTCTTCCGTGATGAGATAAGCCCCGCCCCCTCTAAGGCACGAACAAAGCAAAATATGAGTTGACAGATGGTTTAGAGAGAACGAGGGAGGGAGATAGAGAGAAAGGGAGAGAGGGAGAGATTCCAGCACAAACCTCTACCTGTATGACAATGAAACAAACAGCGGTCTTGTCCTCCAGGGTCGTCTGCAGAGTTCACCAGTCTGAGACGAACCGGACGAGGCTCGCGGAGATCTACATCCCAGGTACGCCGTAGCTTTAAGACTCCACCCGTCACTCAAAGCTCAGGTCACTGTCTTGCTTTTAAACCTCGTCTAGGACACTACAACTAAAATAATTGTCGAACATCTTTAGATTTGATGTTGTATTTCTTTTATTATAATTTTTTATTTTCCGAGGGTTTTATTGAGAATCCAATGACTTTGACATTTAGTGTGACTGTTGTGAGTGTTTAATTCTTGTTTTGGTAAAATGAGCATGCCTTGGCATTATTCAGTTAGTATTAAATATTTCTGAAACTTGTAATATACTTATGTCTCTGTATTCTTTATTATCATTTCAGAGGAATGCACGACGTCCTGCATCCCAATGATCCTCCTTGCTTCTTTCATAGCATTCCTCGTTCCAGGTCCAGGATGTGCATACCTGTTATGGAAAAAATACAAAGCTGGTGAGTCGGGAACAAGATGGAGACATGTTTTGTTCTTGCAGAGAAGTTCTAGTAACGGTAGTAAGTGAAATTATTTTTTTGTTCTCACACAGAAGGGGAACGTAAATCGCTTCCCACGGAATCATCAGACAGAAATTCGACGAGCAGCCATGCAGAAGGTCAAAACCCGATAAGCCAGACTGACCCCGTCCAAAATGTCATCGGTGAGCTTAGGATAGAAGTCGCTGACAAAGATGAGACCATCCAACGCCTACTTGAAGAACTCCGATCCAAGCAGAGTCCTGTTGAGTGCCAGCTCGGCCAGCTGATGTATCCCTCTCAAGACGTCTCGAACCCCACGAACCTCACCCCGGAACCGTTGCCCCGAGACGTCGATCCCAAACCTGGCGCCGCAACCGACGCCATCCGGCCCAAATCTGGCAACCTCTCCCAGAACAAAGATTCAAAACCCAACATCTCGATACAAATGCCAGCGCCCGGCCCCCCGGTTCAAAGGGGCGACGACCCTGACCATTTGATGCATCGCAGTGCAGCGTCGCCCGCCGCTGTTCCGGCGCTCCCTGCCGAGGGATGGTCTGTAAGACTCTTGAGGAGCAAGTCCGACTCTTTGTCTCGTTCAAACGCCGCCAAGGCCAAGCCTAAAAACAAACTTTCACCCTGGCCTACTAACCGCTTCAATCCTCTGGTAGATTTAACAGAAGAAAAAGAACGTCTACTCTTTCAGCAACTGCAGAAAGAGTAGACGTTTGAGATGAGTTTGAGTAGCTTTAAAACAAACCGTTGTCTATTAAATGTTCGGTACCTACGAACCTTTTACTACCGGTGTCCAAAATGTTTTCGGTAGCCACGAACCTTATACTGAAGATATCTATAAAATGTTCGGTTCCCACAAACCTTTTACTACCGATGTCTATAAAATGTTCGGTACCGAAAAGCCTTTTACTACCGATGTCTATAAAATGTTCGGTACCCACGAACCTTTGTCTACCGATGTCTATAAAATGTTCGGTAACGACGAACCTTTGTCTACCGATGTCTACAAAATGTTCGGTCGCCGCGATCCTTTGCCCATCGACCTTTGCCACTCGTCGAGCGGTCAGGAGTTGCTGCTCACACCCTGTGAATCAGGTTTTGTGCTTTTAACTTTTAGTAAGATTGATTTAGGTGAAAAAGACCAAAGCATGTTATCTAAACATAAAGTCTCAGGGATTCTGGGTTTCTTTTATTCGGCTGATTGCTCTGGAGTTTTAAAAAGTATTAATACTTATTCAACCTGTCAACGGGCAGGAAAATAAACATGTTTGCATATATATATATATATATATATATTTTAGGGCTGTGAAACGATTAAAATTTTTAATCAGGTTAATCACAGGTTTTTGTGGATTAATCATGATTAATCACATATTACCGATATTCTCGGTATATTTTGTGAGAACATAGAGATTGATGACAAAAGACAGATATATACATTTATACATTCTTCTATACAATGGTGCTGCAACTCAGCAGTTATTTAGCAGTTTTCTTCCATATGGAACATTAATACATCTTCATCCTAAACAGAATGTTTAACCCTCCTGTTACCTTTCGGGTCAATTTGACCCCATTCAATGTTTAATGTCGGTGTTCTTTGGGGTCAATTTGACCCCAGGCTGTTTTTCACTGTCAAACATATAAGAAATATCAACTTTTTTATTCATTTAAAGGGCTATTTAGGTAGTCAACAAACAAACATAAAGTACCTCACACTTAAACTTGGGAAGCAATATTAATTCTAATAATTTTCTGGAGGTTTTAATTGCTGGGGTCAAATTGACCCCGAGGGTAAAATATGTTAGTAAATGTAAAGGTAACAGGAGGGTTAAACAGAAAATTTTTCTCTTGTTTGTCAACCATTAACTCCACCATGACACAATCTAAAGGCCTCTAGTCTTCCTCTAGCAGCTGCTGAGGCAAACTGACTGTGTGGGTTTTCTTCATGAACTGGGCCGTGATGAAAGGGACGGCGGGGACACCGCTGCAAAGCTGAAACCTCACCGGCCCGGACAGGTGACTTTTTTTTTGCTTGGTCCCGATGCGCGCGCACGGAGCTCTGTGGCGGAGATCGATAAGTGTTAACGCAACGCGAAGAGACAGAAATGACATGCTGCTGTGGAGATACGATCAACAACATACGTTTAGTTTAATAAAAGAACAAAGACGTGCTCTAGAGAACATGTCAGGGGGCGGGCCAATCTCTTTAATGTCATTGATCTACCGACACTACGCCGCGTTCGACTGGCAGGTCGCGATCGACGTGTTGAGACCCTGATCTACAGGAAGTAAAAGTCGTAACAAGGTTTCCGGAGGTGAACCTGCGGAAGGATCATTACCGATGAACAGACCGTCTGCATGAGAGCGGACAGAGTTCAGATTGAAGTGGTGTATTGGAAGCTTATTTTGCAAGTGACTTTTTTTTCGTCCCGACGACCAACAACAGACGGATTGGAAGCTCATTCTGCGCATGCGTTAAATGCGTTAAAAAAAATAACTAGTTAAACCTGTAATTGGATTAACTTGAGTTAACGCGTTATTTTTCACAGCACTAATTAAAAGTATAGAAATACAGTTCCATCAGTGCAAAAAAAACTAACTAATATTTGGCAACAAATAGCTTATTGGGGCTGCAATTAACCCGTTTTGCACTGAAAATCTCTTCACGATAATAACAAAGTGCATCCTGTGAAAAACAAAAAAAAACAGTCAAATATTTGTCATTTTTACACTGCATACATTTTCAAAACGATAACGTGCAACTTGTGCAAAACAACATTAGTGCAGATATGCGTGTCAAGTTTTATTAGTATTAGGGGCTGCAATGAGCCTTCCACTACAAATCTTTTTAAATCAGGCTTCATACAGCCACTCTGAAATCATGCTCATTGTTGAGCTTTTGTTTTGAAGGGCAACAGCCGGAAATGGCTTTTGGCAAAACGGCAAGAATCAGCGGGTCGCCAATGTTGGTCGTCGCGCATGCGCAGCTTAACCTGTTAACGGAGTACTGTAAACATGTACACGAAGGTACAGGCATCTCAACATGTATTAATTAATGACTTTTATGTCTGTGTACTTTGAACTTGTGTGACGTTCTTAATAAAGGTCTTTCTGCATTTCCTCCTGTATACCACTTTTCAAAGGCCTGCAATCCTTCACTCAGCTTTAAAATGTCGTAAGAATATCGGAGACTATGAGATCCAGATTCCTGAAGCAGCCAACTTTCCAACATTTATGCCACGATGCATTCTAATGTATTTTATTCAACCTGTTGGACTGATTAATTTCATAGTTCACACGTAATGAACTATGGACCCAAAGGGCCCCAAGCATTCATGGACTCTGTGGTAATTCAATACATTCATATCTAATTTATGGTGTAAACTCTATTTATATTTGTTTGTGCACCACTGGGGTTCATTTTGTTGCATGCATTTTGTCCCTCATAAAACATTTGTTGAGCCATATTTTGTACGATTTTGGAAACACGTTTGCTAGCTCACTGATCAAAACATCGCTCCATAGCGCTCCAAGTGGTCAAGACTCCAACGGGTACCTATGGTCCATGTTAAAATGTATGTGTACAAGTTTGGAGAAAAAAAACTCTGGGGCTAATTTGTGATTTGGGGCTAGATTAAATATATTGAAAATGAAATCAACACGATGCATTTTGCGAAATAAACTGTGTTGAATTTGGGCATTCAAGTCTCTTTATCAGTAAACACCAGGAGGTTTCAACTGGAAATGTTTCTTGTGTCTTGATAACCGATGTGGTCGTAATTCTTTTTTTTTTTGGAGCTGTTATTGATTTTAAAGCAAAGGCTCAAACACTCATTTGGCCTTGAAGTTTCTTGGAACTGTGTCTTCTCAGAAAGAGGCCAAGCCAAAAACCGCACGGCGCTGTCTCCAAACAGAGTCTCCTGTGTGCCGTCCTCTGAGAAGCCTGCGTGAAAGCGCACCGGCCAACGCACCAACCGGGTTTCTGGACCCCCCATTTACGGTTTTTCCTTTAGAAAATGGAGACGTTGAGTGGCTTATCGTTCGGGGGGGAAGTGACTCTTTTAATGCCTGGTGATGTCACAAACAAACACACACACACACACACAGCAGTCCAGCAGGCTTGACAGAGCGGCCATGTTTATGTTGGTGTGGGGGTCTCAAACCTGGGCCACTGCTGAATGGGTACGACTGTCGCGTGTGATTATTGATGAATCTGAAAGGGGGGGGGGGGGGCACAGGAAGTGGATTCATATGGTTTGCTTAATGATGGGAACAGACAGGATAGGTGTCCACAGCGTCTGTCTGGCTACCCGTGTCACTTCCTGTTCTGTGACTCACTTCTTTTGTGACACAGGTGCTCACGTTGTGTTTTGTGACCCCGCTGTTATTTTTATTATTATTAATACAATCAATTATTTGTGTTTTTATTAGAATAAACCCGGGAAGAAGGTTGGATTAGATTTTTGGATATTCAAGAAGGCAGACACTGGCCAGCTTCAATAACGTCTTTTAAAAATAAAATAAAATAGTATATTTTTCTTATATCTTTCTTGACAGTATACTAAAGTACAATTATTTTAAAGTGTTTTAAAAGTTGAATTTTTAAAATAGGTGAAAGTGTGACGAGTGCTTTTTATATATTTGCAGAAAGTACATTCATTTGATAGTATATTTGAAATGTACTATGGACATTTTTTAAATGCATTAAAGTATATATACTTTTCGCCTGAGGGGGTCTATACTTGCTCGAGTGAAGCCGGCGCTACATGAGTGAGCACTTACTTAATAATTGTTCTCTAAGATGAAAGCACTTTGAACATGTCTGGGGATTTGACAAAGACGGTCCACTTGTTTTTAATTATCAACCTTTTTTGTTTTCTTTATAATCATACCTGACTTATTTATTTACTGGGCTTATAAGGAGGTAATAAAGTATTCCGTGACTATGAGATGAGATTACAGGTACTACACTTTCTCCATCAGATTCTGGAGGTTGGTTTACGGTGTTTTGCCGTTTTTTAAAATTATTTTTGATTCTCCCGATGACAACAGTAATAAACCAGTAATAATAGGACTTGTTCCACAGCGCTGCTAGCACTACTGCTGGTGTTTCGGCTGAGCACGTGGTGGACTGACCTTTTAAAATGGCTGCTTTGGCCTTTTCAGTCCCGATCCCGGCAGCAGGAGCTGAGCACCTGATTGGTGCCTCCTTCAAACCTGTTGATTCCTCTGCAGCTCAGACTGGTGCAGTCAGCTGTTTCCCCCCTCCTCCTCCTCCTCCTCACTTTTTCTTTGTTCTCTCTCTGGCGCTGCATTCTGCTTTGAGTCACCAAAAGGCACAGTTAGTAAGTATTTTCCATGTTGGGTGAGCGTATCGTAGCAGGGAGCTGCCCGGGTAGCCGATCAGTGACTCACACTTGTATCCCAGCGTCACACCACGCCTGCAAGTTAAACGCCGTGTGTGACACCGGTGGACAATAAGTATCTCAAGCGTAGCATCTTCTCTGACTCAACCGGTCTCTGTACCTTTTAGCGAATGTTTCTCAAACGGGAGAAAATGCTTCATTTGTCAGGAACTATTTTAAGTGGCGGATTAACGTGTGTGTGTGAGAGAGATCAAAAGTATGCCGTTATTCAATTTGGAAAGTGGTGTCCCCACGTGATACCTCCTAGTCAAGGTCCTCACGGTTCTGTGTGTGTGTGTTCATATTCCTTTTGTTGTTTGAGGCTTCAGACTATTTTGTTTTTGCCACCGTCCAAAATATCCGTAAACCATGAAAAGATTCTAAATGTTAATCTTTTACTTAGTTTCTTTACTAATAAAGTCAAAGATAATTAAGATAGATAGATATGTACTTTATTAATCCCCAAGGGGAAATTGGCGTAACAGTAGCAGCACCAATAAACACACAAGAATAAAATATAAAAAACAGGGATGAAAGATAAAGATGTATACAAGAAGTATACGAAGTAAAATATAAAATAAAATATATATGTATCTATACAACATATATGCATACACAATACAATACTAATGACAAATTAAATTAAATATAAAAATATTAAATATAGACAGTGTGTGTAAATGAAAATGAAGTGTGTGTCTGAATGAAGTTCTTAGCTTGGTGACCTCCGCCCGACCGACCACCTGCGCCCTTGACCCCGTCCCGTCTCCCATTCTCCAGGCTATTGCTCCTGACCTTCTGACCTTCCTCACCCATCTTATTAACAGCTCCCTCTCAACTGGCTGTTCCCCCAACTCTCTGAAGGAGGCGAGAGTCAACCCTCTCCTGAAGAAACACACACTCGACCCATCTGAAGTCAGCAACTACAGACCGGTCTCTCTTCTTCCTTTTCTCTCCAAAACTCTGGAGCGAGCTATCTTGAGCCAAGTGTCCTCCTATCTCCACAGTAACAACCTTCTTGACCCTCACCAGTCTGGATTCAAGGCCGGCCACTCGACAGAGACTGCCCTCCTGGCTGTCTCTGAGCAGCTTCACACTGCTAGAGCAGCCTCTCTCTCCTCTGTCCTTATCCTTCACTCTGCTAGAGCAGCCTCTCTCTCCTCTGTCCTTATCCTTCTCGACCTTTCTGCAGCATTTGACACCGTGAACCACCAGATCCTGATCTCTTCTCTTCAGGACCTGGGGATCTCAGGCACTGGCAATCAATCAATTTTAATGTATCAATTAGGACATTTTTCAAAGTAAAAGTCCTAAATGTTTAAGAAATCGGTAATTTCTTTCATGTTTGAAGTGCTTTATATATGTATTTCCTCATAGTCCTAGGCAATAATGCTACACAATAAATAGAATGCTTCAATCGACACCGTGATCGGTGATCGGTATTATCGCATCGGCAGATACTGATTTCAGTGATCGGTGATCGGCACCCAAAAACCTGATCGGTGCATCTCTAGTTCTCAATAGTATGTTTCAAGTCGGCTACAGCCGAACCCTTGTTCTGTTTTGATCAATAGTAATCGAGTTGATAAGCGTGTCTTCTTGTCTGATCAATACGCAACTGTGAGGTGCGCGAATAGATAGAGAGATACAAAGCGTGCGCGCGTAGCGCGGCAATTTTCTTTTTGGGGAGCACCGAAGACCCATTTTGACCCAGGAAAAACCCTGTATACTATTGATATTGATATTGAAGTATGCAGTAATATGACTTAATTTTTCTTTGTAGCTTCGGAGCAGCAGATAAGACAGTCTCCTGCTGAAAATGATGAGCCCGACATTTGCAATGAGGAGGCCATGACAACAGGGACAGGTAGAGAGGATAACAGGAAACAATATGAATTAAAGTTATATATTCTAAGAAAGAGCAGTATATGACAGTACTTGATGAACCAATATGCATTGTTTGCTCAGAAGTGGGTGTAGTAAAGGAGTAAATCACCACTATATATTAATAATCATGCAGAAAAATGACAATGACCATGACCATAACAATGACCATGACCATGACGGCCCCCATGAGGTCTCACTCCAACAAATCTGGCCTACTGCCTCATCTGAGTCTGACACCCCTGCTACGCCCTTCTGCCTTTTTTAATGTTATGCATATTTTGTGTTAACTTCTCATCTTAAGTGGATTATTATTGTTGTATTTAACCTTTACATTATTTGTTGGACCATGGTATGAATAAAAGAACTACAGGATATTAAGAGCTGAACTGTTGCTTCATTTATCCAATTTCCACTACCATGAAAATAGTGGGCTGGTCTTGAGCCTGAAATTCCCGGGCTGAAAAGTGGCCCCACTCCGGCCCTGTATTGTCATGACGTAAAAAGCAACTATTCAAAGTTAATGATGTAAATAAATCCATCTTTATGTAATAAGTCATGAGAACAAATACTTGTACAGTTCAAACTGAAGTGTTCTGCCGTGTTGTTGTTGTTATATCAATAAAAGAAGATTTTTGTTGTTCTTATCAGTTTTTTTTGTCGTCTTCCTCTCCACTTCTTGCAGGATGCAAAGGATTCTGACTCATGTCGCCTACCGGTCCAACAAACACGCGTAAAAAAAAAAATCAAGACCAAAAAGTTGAATTATCAGGTTCAAATCTTTTCTTCTTCTTCAAATAATCAAAAGATATTGGCCATGTGTGTGTGTGTGTGTGTTTTAAAAGGAGTAAATAAATCGACAACGTTTCATACATCTGGAAAATATTTTACTTTCACTTTGATACAAGCCCCGCCCCCTCCGGGATCACCTGTGGAGGGTGTGGTCCCGAGCCGCGACTCCTCCACTCAACGCCTTAGCGAGCTGCTGGACGCCCGCCGGACTCGGACCTCTAACTCGAACCTCTAACTCGAACCTCTAACTCGGACTTCTAACTCGGACCTTTAACCTCACGCGCTCTCCATTCTCTTTTCTTTTGTCATTCCCCCTTTTCTGGAGGTGTGTGTGTGAGAGATGCCTGGACTTCTCTTCCTGGCGGCTCTGCTCTGCTGTGTCAAAGGTTCGCGTCTTTGTCTTGTGTTTATGATTTAAAGTTTATATTGTGCGTTGTTGTTGTTGTTGTTGTTGTTGTTGTTGTTGTTCACAAAGTGAGCGCGTTAGGTGTCGTTGAATTTCAAAGTGAGTTATTCTGCCACCAATTGGGAAAAGAAAAAGGGTGCGCATGCGCACGTTTGAGGGTGAACAACACGTGACTAGGTTACACATATAAATACATTATAGATATTTAAATACATGATAGATATTTAAATACTTTATATATATCCTCATGAAACTTCCCGAGTTGATTACTAACTCTAGTTTTTGTACAGTCTTATGTTTAAAAATGCATATGACGTCATATCTTCATTAAAGACAAAAACAAACTAGTGTGTGTGTGTGTGAAAACAAAATAGTGTGTGCGTGTGACTGAGTGAGTAAAAACAAACTAGTGTGTGTGTGTGTGTTTGTGTGTGTGAGTAAAAACAAACTACTGTGTGTGTGAGAAGAAAAAAAACTACTGTGTGTTTGTGTGTGTGACTGACTTAAAACAAACTATGTGCTTGTGTATGTGCGTGACTGACTAAAAAATACTGTGTGTGTGTGTGTGTGTTCATGTTTATGAAGAGAGACCTCTGGGCAACAGTTTGTATCATTGGGCCTTGGACACATACATACATACACACACACATACACACACACATACACGCACACATACACACACACACACACACACACACACAACCTGTTCCTGAAGGATTTGTTGACAATAAAACATGTATGTTTTAATCTCTCGGAGACGCCTCAGGGGACGGACCGGTGGCCATCAGGGCGTGGGTCGGGGAGGCGGTCATCCTCCCGTGCCGGATCAACGTCACCGGCCATGAAGACGTCCCGTCGTTTGAGTGGTCCAAACGCAACCTGACGCCCAACATCAGCTTCGTGTACCGGGACGGCTGCGAGACCTTCGAGGAAAAGAATCCAGTCTTCCGCTTCCGGACCGGCCTCTTCATGGAGGAGCTGCAGGACGGGAACGCGTCGCTGAGGCTCTCCGACGTGCGGCTGACCGACGCCGGAACATACGAATGCAAGAGGCTCCTCCAGGGGGCGCGGCGGCTCGTCGCCACCGTAGAGCTCTTCGTCGGTACGTCCGAAAACACACACACATTTTTTTTTTAAGTCGTTACGGAGGAGGGTCGGCATCCATAACGATATTTGTGACAATAAAACGCATTTAAGTGAATATTCGCTGCGTTTTACTCGCGTGACTATTTATGGATTTTTTTTTTTAAGCGTCACTCCGCGAGGGGCGGGGCTTATCTCCGTGGAAACAGTTATCATCCTTCATCCACCACGGAAGAACTCGCCACTAGTTCTGCTTCATACTTGTTGAGGACGTCCCACAAACATCTGAACATCTAACGCCCTCATGTTTGGGTTCATAGCATTAATATCATATATATTTATATATATTTATATCCATTATCAATACCGCTTCATCCTCATTAGGGTCGCGGGGCGCTGGAGCCGATCCCAGCTGACATAGGACAAAGGCAGGGGACACCCTGGACAGGCCGCCAGTCCATCTCAGGGCACACATAGAGACAAACAACCATTCACTCTCACATTCACACCTATGGGACATTCAGACATCAATTAACCTGACTGCATGTCTTTGGACTGTGGGAGGAAGCCGGAGAACCCGGAGGAAACCCACGCTGCCACGGGGAGAACATGCAAACTCCACACAGAAGGACCGCCGTGACCGGGAATTGAAGCCACGGCCCTCTGGCTGTGAGGCGACAGTGCTAGCCACTAGACCACTGTGCAGCCCCATATATATATATATATATATATATATATATATATATATATATATGTGTGTGTATATATATATATATAATCATATTTATATATGTATATATATGTATGTGTATATATATATATATATTTATATATATGTGTGTGTGTATATATATGTGTGTATCTATATTTATATATATATGTGTGTGTGTATATATATATATATGTGTGTGTATCTCTATATATATATGTGTATCTATATAAATATATATATATATTTATTTATACATATATATGTATGTGTAAATATTTATATATATATATATGTGTATATATATATGTATGTGTAAATATATATATATATATATATATATATAGTGGGTTAGAAAGTGTAATATCTACCTGTGAGAGGTAGTAGAAAGGTAGTGAGGAGCAAAGGAAGAGTCAGAGCTGTACTCCATGCTGGTTTCATGATGTCATTCCTTTATGTCCAAGGTCTCTGTCACCGACACGTCAAACCGGTTTCACCAGGATTACAAGAAATGAACCACCGTGCCGCTCCTGTTGAAGCATTGTTGCGCACTGTTTCCGGCGCCAGGCTCCTCCCTCAGACCCTGTTGCTCCGCACGATAAACAACCACGGGGATCACAGCTCCCCTCCCAGATGTGACGCTTCAGCTGAATAACCGTGACGGAGAAGTTCCCCTTGCGTCACTCTTGTTTTCCCCTTTCTTTTTGTTTAGGTGCCGTTTCGGAGCCCAAACTCTCGGTGGTTCCCAGCATGGCGGGGACCGTGCAGTGTGACGCCGGCTGCTGGTTCCCGTTGCCCGTGGTTACCATTGAAGACGCTCGTGGAAACGCCATCGCTGGCGCCGAAGAGTCGAAACATTTTGAGGATTCCGTGAGCGGGTGTGTCTCCGTCACGAGGAGAGCGACGGTGCAGACGGACAAGTTTGGTTCCAGTTAGACTTTTGTTGCTGTTGTTGTTCGCTTTGTTTACCTCTTTACTTTTGTTTACCTCTTTACTTTAGTTTACCTTTTTACTTTTGTTTTCCTCTTTACCTTTGTTTACCTCTTTACCTTTTGTTTACCTCTTTACCTTTTGTTTACCTCTACCTTTTGTTAACCTATACCTTTTGTTTACCTCTTTGCCTTTGTTTACCTCTTTACCTTTGTTTACCTCATTACCTTTGTTTACCTCTTTATCTTTGTTTACCTTTTGTTTACCTCTTTATCTTTGTTTACCTTTGTTTACCTTTTTTACCTTATTGGATCAATCCAACTTTCACTAACAAAGACCACGGCAGCAGAATTATGAGAGAGGGAGAAAGGGGGAGAAAGAGAGAGAGATGAGTTGGCAGATGGTTTAAAGCAGGGGTCTCAAACTCGCGGCCCCCGGGGTCATATTTTGTGGCCCCCTCCTTCACATCAAAGTTTAGTGTTATGCGGCCCACATGCACCTTTTTGCCGAGTCGTTGCCATGGCGTTTTATATTTACACTGCAAATCAGCAACGTGCTGCGTTCAAAACAAAAGCGTTGCAAAGCTTTCGTGCGAGTAGATCCCATGCAAAATAAATTGACTACGAGTAGCGTTGGAAAAGCCGTTCTCATGGAGCACTGACGAAAAACGGATATCAGACTGTCTCGCTCGTAGCTCGCTTAAACATGGTTATACGGGCTACTTTTGTATTTGTTGGCCTACTTTTATGAATGCAAGACCCCATTGTGCCCAGCGAGACCGCTGATGCGCTCGGCAGGGCTCACGCAGACATTTAAATGATAGGCTATCGTAACCTTCTGACAGGGCGGAGTCACCAGAGAAGTTCAAGGCACCGAAATGTGAGTTGCCATATTGGCACCGGTTTTCGGAACCCAACCCTAGGTACGTGGTGAGTGAAATGATTGCTATTCAAGGAAGGTGAGTTCGTCAAAAGGTTTTTCGAGTTGAGAGCAGAAGGGAAAGCCTTCATGGAGAAGGATGGGATGGCCGAGAGAGTGAGAAATATGAGTTTAGAGATGGTTTATAGGGAACGAGGGAGGTAGAGAGGGAGAAAGAGAGAGAGAGAGATTCCAGCACAAACCTCTACCTGTATGACAATGAAACAAACAGCGGTCTTGTCCTCCAGGGTCGTCTGCAGAGTTCACCAGTCTGAGACGAACCGGACGAGGCTCGCGGAGATCTACATCCCAGGTACGCCGTAGCTTTAAGATTCCACCCGTCACTCAAAGCTCAGGTCACTGTCATGCTTTTAAACCTCGTCTAGGACACTACAACTAAAATAATTGTATAACATCTTTAGATTTGATGTTGTATTTCTTTTAGTATAATTTTTTATTTTCCGAGGGTTTTATTGAGAATACAATGACTTTGACATTTAGTGTGACTGTTTTTAGTGTTTAATTCTTGTTTTGGTCAAATGAGCATGCCGTGACATTATTCAGTTAGTATTAAATATTTCTGAAACTTGTAATATACTTATGTCTGTATTCTTTATCATTTCAGAGGAATGCATGACGTCCTGCATCTCAAAGATCTTTGTTGCTTCTTTCATAGCATTCCTCGTTCCAAGTGCAGGATTTGCATTCCTGTTATGGAAAAAATGCAAATCTGGTGAGTTGGGAACAAGATGGAGACATGTTTTGTTCTTGCAGAGAAGTTCTAGTAACGGTAGTAGGCTAAGTGAAATGTCAATAATTACTTTTTTGTTCTCACACAGAAGGGGAACATAAATCGCTTCCCACGGAATCATCAGACGGAAATTCAACGAGCAGCCATGCAGAAGATCAAAACCCGATAAGCCAGACTGACCCCATCCAAAATGGCATCGGTGAGCTGAAGTCTAGCCTTCGAGACAAAGTTGAGACCATCCAACGCCTACGTGAAGAATTCCGATCCAAGCAGAGTCCTGTTGAGTGCCAGCTCGGCCAGCCGATGTATCCCTCTCAAGACGTCTCGAACCCCACGAACCTCACCCCGGAACCGTTGCCCCGAGACGTCGATCCCAAACCTGGCGCCGCAACCGACGCCATCCGGCCCAAATCTGGCAACCTCTCCCAGAACAAAGATTCAAAACCCAACATCTCGATACAAATGCCAGCGCCCGGCCCCTCGGTTCAAAGAGGCGACGTCCCTGACCATTTGATGCATAGCGGTGCAGCGTCGCCCGCCGCCGTTCCGGCGTCGCTCGCCGCCGTTCCGGCGTCGCCCACCGCTACTCCGGCGCTCCCTGCCGAGGGATGGTCTGTACGCCACTCGAGGAGAAAGTACGACTCTTTGCCTCGTTCAAACGCCGCCAAGGCCAAGCCTAAAAACAACCTCTCATGGCCGACTAACCGCTTCAGTCCTCTGGAAGATTTATCAGAAGAAGAAGAACGTCTACTCTCTCAGCAAAAGCAGAAAGAGTAGACGTTTGAGATGAGTTTGAGTGGCTTTAAAACAAACCGTTGCCCACCGATGTTTATAAAATGTTCGGTACCTACGAACCTTTGTCTACCGATGTTTATAAAATGTTCGGTACCTACGAACCTTTTACTCCCGATGTTTATAAAATGTTCGGTACCTACGAACCTTATACTACCGATGTCTATAAAATGTTCGGTACCTACGAACCTTTGTCTACCGATGTTTATAAAATGTTCGGTACCTACGAACCTTTTACTACCGATGTCTATAAAATGTTCGGTACCTACGAACCTTTGTCTACCGATGTCTACAAAATGTTCGGTACCTACGAACCTTTTACTACCGATGTCTATAAAATGTTCGGTACCTACGAACCTTTTACTACCGATGTCTATAAAATGTTCGGTACCTACGAACCTTTGACTACCGATGTCTATAAAATGTTCGGTAGCCACGAACCTTTTACTACCGATGTCTATAAAATGTTCGGTAACGACGAACCTTTGTCTACCGATGTCTATAAAATATTCGGTAGCCACGATCCTTTGCCCATCGACCTTTGCCACTCGTCGAGTGGTCAGGAGTTGCTGCTGACACCCTGTGAATCAGGTTTTGTGCTTTTAACTTTTAGTAAGATTGATTTAGGTGAAAAAGACCAAAGCATGTTATCTAAACATAAAGTCTCAGGGATTCTGGGTTTCTTTTATTCGGCTGATTGCTCTGGAGTTTTAAAAAGTATTAATACTTATTCAACCTGTCAACGGGCAGGAAAATAAACATGTTTGCATATACATATATATATATATTTTAAGCCTTACTAAATTGAGCTTTTATTTGTTAAATAACAAATGAAAAGCTAGTGAGCCTCTATGAAAACGTTCAAAAACTTATCTTTTGTCATTATAGAAATGTATTTGGTTATTCAAATCTCATTGAACTCCGTGAAGTTTATTTTAAATGACCGTTTATTTGTCTGGCTTCTATTTTATTCATTGATTTGTTATTTTCAAACTCACGTTTTTAGTTTTTAAAAACTTTCCTTTTTGCATATTTGAACATTGAGTTACACTTGCTTTTATATCCTAAATTTTGTGAATTAGTGATGTTTTCGACTTAAACAGTATTTTCTGAATAATTAATGAATTGATTGACGTGTGACCTAATAAGTAGAAATGAAACACACAGGGAAGCAATACGATGGATGTTTGACGCCGAAGTTCGCTGACGCTATTATAACATCTAAGCTAACGTCTTTATGGGAGCAGCCATTGTTTTGTTGTTTCGTAGAGTTGTAATAGTTTGTATCTTTACTTGCACACATATATGAAGAACGTCTATGTTTAAATTATAATCCATAAGAATGATATGATACTTAATAAATGGGTATTTTGAAGAATGTATGAGGAAAACATAGAAGAAAGTCACTTTATGTTTGTTACAACTGTAAGATGATTTAAAAATGAATGGAATGTATTGATCAAAAGGGAGGCTTCACTTGAAGATATAAAAATATTTCCAGGAGGAAAGTGGAAAATCTAGCGGAAATAGGGGAACTATTTCTGAGTTTACATGATTGAAGCCTCGCCTCCTGTGAAGCCATTAGCCATTAGCATGCTGTGTTGTTACAGCTAATTGTACGCGACCGAGCTAACCCATGAAGAGGTCATAAGCCCAGTGGCTGAGAGAGTATTTAACTCAATAAAACCGTTGTCCGCGGTGATATTTTCCTTCTAGATGGAGCTAACTACCTGCTTCTCGGACACGTGAACTTCCCTCGATCGAGGACCATGTATGTTGTTTGATCATCTTTATCATTAAATACTTTTTAATCACACATCATTGGATTCTGGACTTTCTCTCCGCCCGAGTTGCTCAAGGTGTTTATGAACTTAACAAACAACACGTTACCTGAATCCTTTAAAAAAAAGGACGTTTGTGTGACGGCGGCCCCGAGTGACGGATGTCGGCCATGTTGCTTCTTAATGTTGCTCGCAAGCTGTAATGAAAGGAACTAGACGTGACGTGATTATTTTCTGACAGTTTGTGGTAGTTAGTTTTCATTTCCTGCTCGTCCACCCGGCATGAGGCCGTGTGAACTTGCGTGGGTAACAATGAGCCGACGTGCGTGGAGGTGAGAAGTCTTTTCGAAAGATTTCTGTGGATGCATAAAGTCGAGCGTCATCGGCAAACTATCAAAGAAACGCCGCGAGCACACGATGACATCATACGCTTCTAAAGAAACCAGTCGGTGTAATTTATGTCTAATATCTTTCTTTAATGTATCTCATGCATATTGAACCATGACCCACAGCGAAGAGATGAAAGACTTTTGCTCTTCACACACTTGAACTCCTCTTCAGTTGTGTTGGAGGTGATTTCCTGTGCAGACAGGAAGTGGGCTGACTTCCTCTCTGCCTGAGGGGAAGACGGGCGACATCAAGACACCATGGGCATCGCACCGCTCTGCCTGACGCTGTGTGAGACATTTGAGTTTAACTTAAAATATACAAATTTATGCTTTTTATTATCGTCTATTTGTCGCCTCACAACCTTTTCATCATCCAAGAAAAGAGCGAACGACCGAACCTGGTCTGTATCGGGGTTAATAGAGCTGCTTTAAAGCCTTCTTCTTCTTCTTCTTCTTCTTCTTCTTCTCATTCCTCTTCTCTGTCCTTCTTTTTTACATTTTTTTTATCCTTCCTGTTCTTTCTGTCTTTTTTCTTCTACTTCGTCTTCCTCCTCCTCCTTCTTCTTCTTCTTCTTCTCATACTTCTACTTATTCTGCTTTCTCTTCTATTTATCTTTGTCCTTCCTCTTTTCTGTCATCTTCCCTGTCTCCTTGTCCTTCTTCTTCTTTTACTTTTTAAAACTTTTTTTTACTTCTCCTTCCTCTTCTGTCTCCTTTTCTTTCTTCTTCTTCTTCGTCTTTGTCTTCCTCCTCCTTCTTCTTCTTCTCCGTATTTACCTTATTCTCATTCTCTCTCTCCTTGTCCTTCCTCTGTTCTGTCTTCTGTCATCTTCCTCTTCTCTGTCTCATTGTCCTTCTTCTTTTTATTATTTTTTATTATCCTTCCTGTTCTTTCTGTCTTTCTTCTTCTTCGTCTTCCTCCTCCTCCCCCTCCTTCTTCTTCTTCTTCTTCTCCTACTTCTACTTATTCTGCTTTCTCTTCTATTTATTTTTGTCCTTCCTCTTTTCTGTCATCTTCCTCTTCCCTGTCTCATTGTCCTTCTTTTTCTTTTTAAAACTTTTTTTTACTTCTCCTTCCTCTTCTGTCTCCTTTTCTTTCTTCTTCGTCTTTGTCTTCCTCCTTCTTCTTCTTCTTCTTCTTCTCCCACTCCTACTTCTACTTATTCTCCTTCTCTGTCTCCTTGTCCTTCCTCTTTTCTGTCTTCTTTGTCTTCCTCCTCCTCCTTCTGATTCTTCTTCTTCTCCGTATTTTCCTTATTCTCCTTCTCTGTCTCATTGTCCTTCCTCTTTTCTGTCATCTTCCTCCTCCTCGTCCTCCTCCTCCTCCTCCTCCTCTCTCAGGCACGTTGGTGCTCCACCCCGACAGGTCCCAGTTCTTCACGTATGACTCCCTCACCCTGAGCTGTGGAGGCGGTTGGACCCTGAGGAGGAACACCTCCTCTCACACGTCTCAGACCTGCGGCTCCGACTGGGGCGTCTCCTCCCGGGAGGAGGCGCGCTCCTCCTGCGCCATCGAGGACGCGTACCCGGCGGACGGCGGCGTGTACTGGTGCCGGTCCGATCTGGGCGAGAACGGTCCCGGCGTCAACATCAACGTCACCGGTAACTTGTGATGCGTTTGAGGGTTCTGACTTCATGTTAGACCGTCTTCAAAAAAGTCCAGATGAGAACCGAGCGCCTGAGGACAGGTCATGGTTCTGATGTTCTGATGGTTCTGATTGATCTGATTGTTCTAATGGTTCCGATTGTTCCGATGGTTCTGATGGTTCTGATTGTTCAAATTGTTCCGATGGTTCCGATTGTTCCGATGGTTCTGATGGTTCTGATTGTTCTAATTGTTCCGATTGCTCCGATGGTTCTGATGGTTCTGATGGTTCTGATGGTTCTGATTGTTCTGATGGTTCTAAGTGTTCTCATTGTTCTAATTGTTCTGATTGCTGTGTTTTTTTCTTCTTTTTTCTTAGAAGGTGATGTCATCTTGGAGAGCCCCGGACTTCCCGTGACCGAAGGCGACGAAGTAACGCTCCTCTGCTCCTCCAGAGGAGACGAGGGCGGAGGAGACGAGCCGGATCCACCCGCTAAGTTCTACAAGGACGGCGTCCTCCTCGGCGCTCCGTCGGCGGGCAGCGTGACCTTCCGGAAGGTGTCCGAGTCCGACCGAGGGTTCTACGCCTGTGAAACCTCCAGAGGAAGGTCGCCACGGAGCTGGCTGGCTGTCACCGGTGAGGACGGCCTGCACGAACGGGTCTAATGGGTCTAATGGTTCTAATGGTTCTAATGGTTCTGATGGTTCTTATGGTTTATCTTGTTCTAATGGTTCTAATGGTTCTCACGGGTCTAATGGTTCTAATGGTTATTATGGTTCTAATGGTTCTAATGGTTCTGATGGTTCTAATGGTTTGTCTTGTTCTAATGGTTCGTCTTGTTCTAATGGTTCTGATGGTTCTAATGGTTCTAATGGTTTGTCTTGTTCTAATGGTTCTTCTTGTTCTAATGGTTCTGATGGTTCTAATGGTTTGTCTTGTTCTAATGGTTCTTGTTCTAATGGTTCTAATAGTTCTACTGGTTCTAAATGGACTCGGCGTTGATTAAAATGCTCGTCCATGTTTTTGATGAAACGATGAACAGAAGAACAAAACTCTTTCCATGTCCTCTCCTCAGAGTGGACGCCTGTAATCTTTAAATTAAATTCAAGGTTCTTCTTCCCTGAAGAAGCTGAGATACGGTTCGATATGTAAAATCTGCCCGGAAACAGTCGACGCTCCAGCCAATCAAACGCCTCCTCCTCTTCCCCCCGTCAGCAGCCGGAGCCGAGCCGCCTGCTCCGGTCTCGGCGCCCCGGCTGGCGTGCGCCGCCCTGCTGGTCGTCCTGTGCATCGTCATGTTCGTGGTCTGCGTGAACGTACACAGAAACGTGGCTAAAGGTTTAAAATCATATTTGATATTAATATAAATCTATCGGCGTCGATACAATGAACTTTAGTTAAATTGCCATCAGTCAGAATGTAAACAAATAGCAAATAATTCACATTTTATTCCTTCTTTTAGCTGTTTTATGTGAAATTAATCTGCGAATCTGGATATGAATGAATGGAGGAATTAGGATTATTGTTTAAATGATGGCTCTCTTCCTCCTGCAGCTCGAGCTGAATCAAAGAAAAGAGAGAGAGAGGGATGAGTCTTGATTCCTGAAGAAGATAAGAAGCAACCCTTTACTTCCACACCTACTTTTCTTAATACAACAACAACAACAACAACAACAACAACAACACTCCAAATGGAGTTACAATCTCTTCACTAATAGAAATTATAGTGTAAAATCTTTGATTAATGACGGATTTCGTAAATGTTTCCTCCCAAAACGTGATCACGACATGGCGTGATTTTATTCAATGATTTTATTGAGTTTAATTTCCTCTTCAATTTTTTTTATTTTTTAAATGCATTACGTCATTTTTATTTTTGGGGCTGTACAAAAATAAACTCATACACCAACAACCTTGGACATAAATCAGATGCCTTCTTTAAACTGTAGTTGAAAAAGACGAATAAGGTCCAACGAAGACAATAAAAACAAATAAATAGTTTCATGACATCAGCATCAAGTAAAAGGAAAACTAATCATACACATTTACAGAAATAAACATCGCTTAAAAATAACGCTCTGATAATATAATGACGCAAATCCCCAAAATGTATCCGAGTTGCACAGTTGTGTCTCTAGTATAGATGATTAAAGTGGTTTATATCAGAATGCCCACTAGGTGGCGCAAGTGTCTCCCTTTTGAGGACGACTCATCAGAGTCTGCAAAACTGGAAATTGCATCGATTTGTTTGTGGCACCTGAACGCATCACGACGTCACTGAGGAGAGGTTGGACACATATTGGCCATTTAAAAAGGAGAAAATAACTAATAATGTAAAATACATATAAATAGATACAAATATATATAAATACAACTACCTGGAGCATTATTTGTGAATATAGATCGTTTGGGTGTGTATTGATATTGTTGGATTATATTATTTTATTATATATTTGGGCTGAACTGTCTCTTTAAATATCTTTTGTCGTCTTCAGTTTTTAATGTTGCAATTAAACTTTATCAATATCCAAAAAATATTGTAACAATTAAAAGAAAAAATTAATGCGTTCACTTCAGTTGTCTTTGTTAAATGGATCCATCACAGATTGTAACAGTAAATCAAAAAGGGAAAAAATAGATATAATAAATATAAATAATATAATATATTCTGTAAGCATTGATTTGACAAGAAGAAGAAAAAAGAAAGAAAGAAAAAGAAAGAAAGAAAAGTATTGTGTTTTATTTGTTGGATTGAGAAATTGATACAACTTTAATCTCTGGCTTTAGCTCAGAGATTATTCCCCAAAATGTCATCTTCCCCCTTTTTGATAAAATAAGAGATGTTAACATGAAGCAGATCCTTAATTCACATTTAAACACAGTGATGTGAACACAGCTGGGAACAGCAAGTCATCCAAAATAAAACAGTTTCTGTTGTTCAGGTGTGAGCTCATGGCGGGAAAAAACATGCAGTATTTATCGACCCAAAAAGAAGCTGAGCTCTCCCTTTAACGGTCGAAGGGTTAAAAAGGTAGACATATTTCACTCATATTTATAATCAGAGACTTGAAAAAATACAAATAAAACCAGACAAAGTGGAGAAGAAATATATTTATAAAAAGCTCAGGTGAATTTCTTACAATTTTCAGCAAAGTGCAGGAAAGAAAAAGTTAAAAAACAATAAAAACAACCTGTAACAGACATTTCTTCAGTTTTACTGGTTCTGTTTCAGGTGGTTCATGCTTTGATTGTTGAGTAGAAGGTTGGTGAATTTTCATTTTCTGAGGAACACACACACACACACACACACGAAGCGTTAAAAAACTTTAAATGTTGTTTTAAATGTTGCTTGAAATGTTGCTTTTGTTGTTGTTTTAACTAGTGTGCATGGACAGCATCTAGAACTGTACTTTAACTTTTAATAATGCATCTTTTTATATCATTATTTCATTATATTATGTCGCAATAACGTGAATCCGTAAAAAGTAACTTGTGAGAGTAAAGTTTTAAAATAAATGTGGCGGACTAAAGTGCAATATTTCCCTCTAGATTGTTTAAAGTTTAAACTACCCGTAAAACATAAATACTGTGGTTAATAATAATCATCTTTAAAATGACTTTCACCACTTTGTGCATGGTTCAAACAGGTTTATTATTGTTTATTCTATGTATATTTATTGCTGGTTAAAGTAACAATGTGTTGGTATCAGTGATGGTTACCTCCGTCCTTCTTCGGGGGCACTTCCTGTGGCGCGATGGTCACATCCGCGTACGACACCTCACCGTTTACTTTACCTGCAGCGCAACATTCAGGGTCACACGGGTTTGAGAAATAATCACAAATTAAAAATCACGATTGCAAATACAGAATCAGAGAATATTTGATGCGTTTTTCTTTTATATGCAAGAAGTTGTTATTGTCGTTCTTTTAAAAATGTTTTTCACCCTGAAGACAACAAAAACTGATGATATGTCAACATGTAAACAACAACAACTGTTTACTGCAGAGTGTGTGCTGATGGTAATGAAGGAACCCGGTGCAACGTTGTGTCATATTCATGTGTTTTTTGTAATCGTTTTGGGACCTTAATGCAGCTCTTTGGCCGAGAGGAAGAAGATACGGCAGATTTTGAAAATCATTTGTATTTTTTGTACTTTTATTTTATTATTAAATTTTTTTTTTAATTAATTGATTAAAGTTTTTCTTCTTGTCATTTACAATGTTTTGTCGCAGGTTTTTTTCAGTGAAACTGAAAAAGAATCAATAAATAAAAAGTAAAAAATATAAAAATCATTTGTATTATAAAAAACAAAAAAAGTTTAAAAGAATTATTTTACTTTAGATTTTTTTCATTTACAATGTTTTGTCGCGCAGTGAAACAGAAAAAAATCAAAATAAATTTTCGTACATTTTTGGGTACATTTTGTTGTTTTCGGGGGATTTGTTGACGTATGTTTTTTTTTTATCTGTGATTTCCGGTGCTAAAATGTCATTTCGTCGCCATGACAACGGGCTGCTGACCTTTGCGGTTCCTCCAGATGCGCAGCAGCATGGCGGCGGAGGCCAGCAAGAGGCAGACGGCCACCACAGGAAGTGAAACCCACGCCAGAGAGAAACGAGAAGATTCAGGACGCCCGGCTAGAACACAACGCATGTGGTCGGGCAGGATTATCTCTCAGGAACACACACACACACACACACACACACACACACACACACACACACACACAGCTGAGCCTCCCTCTCATTGGCTCACCTCGGACGGCCAGCCAGCTGCTTAGCGATTCTTCCACCCCGATGATGTCACACCCGTAGAGGCCCTCGTCGGACTTTGAAACACTGCGGATGGTCATGTTCCCCGTCGCGCCGCCGCCACCGCCGAGGGGGACGCCATCTTTATAGAACCGGAGGCGCCTGGAGGAGGACGGCGTCTCGCTCGTGCAACAAAGAGTCACCGATTGTCCCTCCTGCACGGGGAGGACGGGACTCTCCAGGATCACAGAGCCGCCTGGATGACGGAGAGAGGGCAGGAGAGGTCAGGGGAGGTCAGCAAAGGTCAGGAGAGGTCAGTAAAGGTCAGGAGAGGTCAGCAAAGTTCAGCAAAGGTCAGGAGAGGTCAGGAGAGGTCAGTAAAGGGTCAAGTAGCTTTGAAGCTGCAAATCTAGATCACGTCTTTTTTTTAAAGCAAAAAACGTAAACGGCTCTGTTGCCTCGAGCTAATTTGTGTGGCGGTTTTTGGTATTGCGCTATTAAAAAAAAAAAAAAAACTCCCACAAGATCAGGTTGGTGCAGAGGCTCCAATGGAAGTGCGTCATCAGTTGGTCGATGCTGCTCATTGTCATGTCGAGGGTTCAGAACCCACCGGTCACCGTGATGTTGACGGCGCCCTCCGGGCCGCACCCCCCCCCCCCCGTCTCCGGCCTCGCACCAGTACGCCCCGGTGTCCAGCGCGTGGAGGTCATTGATGAAGCAGTGGGACTCGTTTCTCTTGCCCCAGGCCACGCCGCACTCCTCTGCGCTCGCGTGCGAGGTGTTCCTCCTCACGCGGCCCGCTGCCGCCACGCAGCTCAGCGCCACCGACTCGTACATGAAGAACTGGGACCTGTTGGGCACGACTCTCAGAGAGGCTGAGAGGGAGAAGGTTTACTCTTTACATTAATAACTTGATGACGAACTACAACGCACCGTAAGCCCAGAGTCCCCATGGCAACGCCGAAAAAATAAGGCTGCATGTTCTTCTTGCATTTAACTTTTTTTTTAACGATGCTGCCTAAAAAACGATGGGGAAATAGTTTCATATCGCTCTCCTTTTCTCCTTGAAGGGCTTTAATTCATTAATTAATTACATCAATTAATTGTGACTTTAATTAACTTAATTGCCATTTCAACATAGTATAATATATATATATATAAATAAATATATTTATATACATTTATCATGTTTATATATATTATATTAATATATATTGTATTTACATATATTACATTTATATATATTATATATAATGTTTATATATATTATATTAATATATATTCAATATATATATTATTTATATATATATAATAGTTATATCTATTTGCTTTAAAATCGGTGTAACTGCTATAGCACATATTTATTGTCTGAAGAACTATACTAAATAATACTGGATTAATATGTTTGTTTGTGTATTTGTGTATTTTATTCAGTCAATCAAATCAAATACAATACAATATTATCCTATATAATATACAAAAGAGAAAGACTGAAAAGGTATAGGTAGAAGCAAAAAATGCTTATAAATTCCTATCGTAAATATGTGCAGGCAGTTAGTAGAAGTATATCCTTTTGGAAACTGTATGACTTTAATCTTCTGAAATAATAGAAAACATCTGAACATCAGACCGGATTTACATTTTTTTAAACTATTTTTTTAAGTGCTTGTTGATTCAGAAAACGGTAATACAATAAAATAAATCATGATGGATTCAATAACACATACAACTCTCAGTACTCACCGACTATAGTGCAGAGTGTTGTGATCTCCATGCTCCACTGACTGAGGGGCTGCATTGCACCCCCGGTCTCACTCTGTTTGTGCAGGATGTGTGTGTGTGTGTGTGTGTGTGTGTTTACATTGCACACTTTAAAACCACATGTCTTACTTCATTGACCTAAAATGTGTTGCTGTGCAAATAGAAAGTGTTTTCGAGGTTATTGTTGCTCAAGCCTCAGATATCTACGTGACGTCATCATATTGAGTTAAGAAACAAAACCTTTATGTGAACACACACCTTTTTCACTGCAATCACCAATTCACACCTGTTGAAGGTGAGGTCATCCAGGACGCGCCTTGCTCAAAGGATCATCGGAGTCCAGACTGCAACTTTGACCTCGTTGACATTTTACTTCCAAATGAGATTTGCATGTGACTTTCAGTCGGAGGCAAACACAACATATGCATTTCATCATATTTACATATATCTTTTCAGCAGAAGTAATTTGGATACCGTGAAACCTCACGGTCAGAGGTCCTATGGGTCCTGAACGCACCAATCATTATATCATCTGTGAAGAGATGCAGGTCACTCAAAAGAGAGAAAGTGTTTATTTTAATGTTTCAATTAGTAACCAAAAAATAGGAGAAAAAGAGTATTAAGAAATAATATATATATTATTTCATATTTTTTATTTTATTTTAATATATACATATATGTCTAATAATATAAAAGAACTAAGGATTATCGATGACTATTGTTGAATATTGGAAACCCTAGTCACTGTGAACCCCCATCCAAACCACCTGGTGGCGGTGCAGCGCAGACACAGACGAAGAAGAAGCGTAGTGACGTAATTTCCGGCGGTTAAAAACACAACAAAATGAGCCGCAATAAAGCCGAACCGAGAAGCTTAGCGAACACCGAAATTAACATGTTTAGCATCCAAGTTTTGCGGTGAATTACCGAACGACACTGTGAACTAATGTTGGCTCGTCCGTCAGTTATTCTCCACCATGAATTTAAGAGGACTATTTCAGGACTTCAACCCCAGGTACGACACTCAGACCCAAAAAACAAAAATCACCCTCTGTTGAAACGGGTATTTTTTACACGTATTCAGTCGTTTCCACTCGTGTTAAAAGTCCGCGAGTTTTAAATGCTGTGTCTTGTTTAATATCAATTTCAGCTAAAGCGACGAGAAAGTTACCGGGCGAAAATGAGGCCTCGCTACGTGCAGCGAGCTAAGCTAGGCTAGCTGTGACGTCATAGCTAGCCGTCGTACGTCAGTTTACGTCGTAGCGTCACGTCCAGTAATCACGACGCAACACCAGATTTATGATGATATAAAATGTAAAGGAAGACAATACAAAGTATCACAATTAGAACATTAAGATTTCCGACAATATTGGACATAAAATTGTTGTAAAGCTCTTTTTTTACGGCCTTTTTCCTTAATTTTTTTTTACATATCCCATTTTCTCTGCATTGTATTGGAAAATAAAGTATTTAAATTAACTTGATGACAATGGGCCTCCCATGCTTTTAACCATCAAAGCTTAATATAGTAACTAAGGCACTCCTTATGAGATAGTTACCTTTGCATCGCCGTGTATTTATTTATTTATTTATATGCGTGTTACTCGCATAACTCAAAAAGTATTAAACCGAATCGCATGAAATTTGGTGGGATGATTGGTTATTATCCGGGGACCATTTGATTCGATTTTGGGATCGATCGGGTCAAAGGTCAAGGTCATGAAGAGGTCAAAATGT
Organism: Pseudoliparis swirei; assembly: GCF_029220125.1. NCBI lineage: Eukaryota > Metazoa > Chordata > Actinopteri > Perciformes > Liparidae > Pseudoliparis > Pseudoliparis swirei. The sequence continues at coordinate 3,725,985 of NC_079408.1, forward strand.
TCTTTTTACCATAGCGCGGTCAATTTATATCCAATTGGCATGCAACTAATGCCAAAATGTTCATAATTCAATGCCCAATCTTGTGATATGCGAAGGTATGCGCTCTACCGAGTGCCCGTTCTGGTTTGAGATGTATCTCTGTTTCTTTTGTTGTGGTTTTGTAATGATTTGCTGCCTTTTTGACCAGGTCGTCATTGTGAATGAGAACTGGTTCTCCGTTGACTTCTCTGGTTAAATAAATAAAATATTAATCGACATGTCACTCTCTCCCGTTGCAGTAAGTTCCTGATCTACTCCTGCCTGCTGCTCTTCTCCGTGCTGCTGTCCTTGAGGCTGGATGGAGTCATCCAGTGGAGCTACTGGGCTGTGTTCACCCCCATATGGCTGTGGAAGCTGCTGGTCATCATCGGGGCCTCGGTCGGCACCGGAGTCTGGGCCCACAACCCCCAGTACAGGTAGAGACTCTCGTATGGACTCGTGGCTGAGTGGTGAGCGGTCGGGTATCAACGGGTCGACTGTGATTAAGGACACATGCTGTTTAGGTGCCAGGCTGTGATCAAAATCATCGCTTTTACAGTATTTTTTTTATTTTTTATATATTTAGGTGTTTTCTACAGTTAGGATTACATAGAATACAAAAAACATTGTGATGTCTTTCTGTTCAGAAGATTTTAATTGCTGTAGGGTTTTCTTGGCATCACAACATTTTTAAAATATATGAAGAAATCAATTCACGAAACACTCGGAGGAGGTAAACAATACTTATTATGCAACATAAATCCAAAAACATACAAATATGAAATGATAAATTACAATCTCAATATTTTAAGATATTTGAATAACCGTGGGAATCCCAAGTGTCAGTCTGACCGTCTGCTGGTCTGGGGTCTCCCTTCAGGGCCGAGGGCGAGACGTGTGTGGAGTTCAAAGCCATGCTGATCGCCGTGGGGCTCCACGTCCTGCTGCTGATGTTCGAGGTGCTGGTGTGCGACCGCGTGGCGAGAGGGAACTACTTCTGGCTCCTCGTCTTCATGCCGCTCTTCTTCGTGTCGCCCGTCTCCGTGGCGGCGTGCGTCTGGGGCTTCAGGCACGACCGCTCCCTCGAGGTGAGGACGACTACTCTGAGACCCGAGTCGTTTGTAATCGGCCCCATGGAAGCTTTATTGTTTGGGGTTGATTTTCAGCACCTTTTTCAAAATATTTCACAACATTTTAAAGTAAGCTTCTTTTATTTGAGGGATAAAACATTTATTTTGCTCTTCCTCTCCTCAGCTGGAGGTGTTGTGTTCCGTTAACATCCTCCAGTTCATCTTCATCGCTCTGAGGCTGGACCGGATCATCAAGTGGCCGTGGCTGGTGAGACCCTCAAACACACGTAGACACATTATTATGATGAATGAAAGCCAAAATACATTTAGATAGATAGATAGATAGATATATACTTTATTAATCCCCAAGGGGAAATTTGTCGTGACAGTAGCAGCAACACACAAGAGTAGAAACAAAACACAAAATGTAAGAAACAGGGATGAAAGATATAGAAGTATACAAGTAAAGTAAAATACAAAACAAAATATATATGTATATATATATATATATTTACTCATGTACTTTAACAAAATGTTGCGATATTTGTACGACACTACGTGAGTATCTCCTGTTTTCTGCTACCTAACGTTTATCTTTTTTATGTAGTAACACGTCAAGTTTATAACGCAATAATATAATTTTTGTATGAGGGAACAGGGATTCAAAAACAAACTATATATACACTACCGTTCAAAAGTTTGGGATCATCCAGACAATTTCGTGTCTTCCATGAAAACTCACTTTTATTTATCAAATGAATTGAAAATTGAATAGAAAATATAGTCAAGACATTGACAAGGTTAGAAATAATGATTAATATTTGAAGTATTAATTTTGTTCTTCAAGCTCAAAGGAAGGCCAGTTGTATAGCTTATATCACCAGCATAACTGTTTTCAGCTGTGCTAACATAATTGCACAAGGGTTTTCTAATCAGACATTAGTCTTCTAAGGCGATTAGCAAACACAATGTACCATTAGAACACTGGAGTTATAGTTGATGGAAATGGGCCTCTATACACCTCTGGAGATATTTCATTAGAAACCAGACGTTTCCACCTAGAATCGTCATTTACCACATTAACAATGTATAGTGTGTATTTTTGATTAATGTTATCTTTATTGAAAAAACAGTGCTTTTCTTTGAAAAATAAAGACATTTCTAAGTGACCCCAAACTTTTGAACGGTCGTGTATATATATATATTTATAGTTATATATAAATTTACATATTTATATTTAAATATACATATTTGTATATAATTATGTGTATATATAAATATACATATTTATATTCAAATACATATATATACATATTTATATATATATATATACATATTTATATTAAAATACATATGTGTATATATATATATATATTTATATTAAAATACATATATGTATATATATACATAATTATATATATATACATATTTATTGTTAAAATACATATATGTATATATATATACATATTTGTTTCTGTATTTATTCATATATTAATATTCTGAAATGGGCTATTCTGCATAATGAGAACATCTCACTTTTTGTTCCTTTTCAGTAAATTTTGATGCTGCCATAAAGTACTTATACTTGTAATAAAGTATTTCTTCACTTTGGTATGATTACTTTTACTTAAGTTACGAGAAGAAATTTATATTTTGTGCTGAATTTGGCGCCAGTCTCTTTTAGAAAACTTCATTTTACTGTAGCCTGTCTGACGGTCTGCTACGTGTAGTCCTGGTCTTGGTTCTGGTCCCGGTCCTCCTCTAATGAGACCCGGTGTGCTGCAGGTGGTGTGCGTCCCGCTGTGGATCCTGATGTCCTTCCTGTGCCTCGTCGTCCTCTACTACATCATCTGGTCCGTCCTCTTCCTCCGCTCCATCGACATCATCGCCGAGCAACGGCGGACTCACATCACCATGGCGATCAGTTGGATGACCATCGTCGTGCCGCTTCTCACTTTCGAGGCGAGTCCTTTTATTTTAAAGGTTATATAATTTGTGGAGCAAAAAGTTCTAATTCTCCATCTTCATAATGGGCTTCTTTTTTTTTTAAAGCACAAATTAAATCTTTTCTAATTCTTTGAACAAATATAAATTAACTCCAAACAGACTAATAGATAATTTAAGTTATTGTGCTTATATTACTAAATTAAAAATAGGAAAGCCGTATCTAAATGAGCTTTTGTCGCCCTCTGCTGGCCAAATGCAGATTTTGTTTGTTACATGTTTAATTTTTAAATCAGTGCATAAAGGACATTTTGAAAACCTGAAAAAATAAGGAAAAACCCTCAAATATTCAATTTATTTCGTGTTACCGAATGAAAATCAAAGCTAACTTGAACATTGTTATAAAAAAGTTCAACACAAATTTCTGAAGTGATTTTTATGCAATTACTTTGCGATAAAAATCTGCCTTTAATCATCACCATCTCAGCCAGTGATTGACTAAATCTGTCTATTTTACAAGTACTTCCTGCATGTGTGCGCACACACACACACACACAACTTTGTTGACGTTTGACTTGCACCTTTCCCGCGTCTCCTCAGATTCTTCTGGTGCACAAGCTGGACGGCCACAACAGCCTGAGCTACGTGTGTGTGTTCGTGCCGCTGTGGCTCTCCCTGCTCACGCTCATGGCCACCACCTTTGGCCAGAAGGGGGGGAACCACTGTGAGTCCATGTTACACAACACCGGACCAACTCCACAACTTGTTGTCGTTCGTCATTTAGACACAAAACATGAGAAAAGAGGGTAAAAAATCCACAAAATCCCCTTTAAATTCTCCTCCGTCATCATCTCTTTTTTTTCCAGGGTGGTTCGGCATCCGCAAGGACTTCTGCCACTTCCTGTTGGAGCTCCTCCCCTTCCTCCGAGAGTACGGCAACGTGTCCTACGACCTCCAGCGCAGCGAGGACCCAGAGGCGGCCGAGGACACGCCCGTGCCCGAGCCGCCGCCGAAGATCGCCCCCATGTTCCACAAGAAGACCGGCGTGGTGATCACGCAGAGCCCCGGGAAATACTTTGTCCCGCCCCCGAAACTCTGCATCGACATGCCCGACTAAGCGTCCGCCAAAAGGCGCCGCCGAGGACACTCGTTTGGTTTTTCCCCACCGCCGCATCACTCTGTCTGGAGAACGGTCGGTGGATCCTCGCGTCGGCCGTTCCCTAAAGGAAAGCCCGCCCTGCCTGTTTTATTTTTCACCGTGTTGCTGACAATGGATTATTTGTTCAGGGAGGTGAAACCTGAACACGAGGGTCTCCGATCTGAATATCTAGGTCGACGGACGAATCAGAAGAGCCGGGTCTGCGTTGGAATTGAATATTGGACTATCGGGGACCACCGGAGAGACTCCAGCTGGAACAATGAACTCAAGTTCAGCGAGGAGGAGGGTCAGCCACAGGGTTAGGGTTGTTATTATTTTTTCAGGTATGTGTCGGTTCAATATTTGGTCTCTGGACACGTCCTCGTTCAAACCGGCTGTGAAGTGAACCCCTTGATTCCAGTTTAGGAGACCCCACGGCTCTGATGTAATGCATTAAAGTGCAGCCAGGAGGAGCTCTTATGAAGAGGAGGAAGAGGAGGCGTACACGAGCCACGCTAAGATGACGCATTTGAGTCCGGTCAGTTGTTTTTTTTGTATTCCTATATTTTATTTTGTAAATACAGGTTGTCGCGTTGGGGACCAGAGTGGAGACGGCGGAGCTGAAAGTTTGAGGCAGAAATTCCCCCAAATAAGTTTTAAAAGGATCCAATTCTTAAACCCTACTTTAAAATGGGATGTAGTACACACATAGGCTTCACCTGGCTCGTACTTCCGCGAGTAGAGAGAATAACTCCTGAGATCTCCTGTAGCTGTGCACATTCACCGGTTGTCAATTCATGAAATGACTCATGTGTATTTGTCCTCCGCCTGCTGGAGCGTCTCGGTACTGCAGGGTGTGGTTTTCTCTCCATGGCTTATTGTTTCCGTTAAATTGGCCCCGATGTTCATTACACTTCCTTGATGCTGAACCTCAAGCTGGTTTCCTTCTGGTGGAATCTGAGATATCTCCACTGTTTGTCTATATATTTATTTTAGAATTAAACTAAGAAAGAAAAATATATCGGCATGACGTCATTTTGTTGAATCGATTTTACGATTTAGGGGATTTTAAATAAATGAAACTTTAGTCATTTGCGTCAAATCAAATGGCAAATATGATCCTTCACTGCAGTACTCTCCTAAAACACATATTCAAGGTACTTGTACTTCAATGTATACTTCAGTACATCATTTGCCATGAAATGTCACAAATATTGGTAACGAGGTATTTATTGGTGCAAAATGTTTTATATTTATCGCGTGAACCACCGAAAACAAACGATTGTTTGTTTTTTCGAATGAGCTCATTTATACAAAGAGGGGATCCACTAGTATGTAGTATTTTAAATGTGTCCTTCAAGGCCACCGTAGTTCTGGACACCACCGCTTCACAAAATACTATTCATGATACATTGTATCTATTCATTGTATCCATGATGCTACATTGTATTCACGATGCTACATTGTATCCATGATGCTACATTGTATTCACGATGATACATTGTATCGATTCAGTACGAGGATACATTGGTGAAGTTCTTTCATACCAACATGTTACAGTCGTGAAGTAGAGTCTGGTGTACGCAGTTCGAAGTGTTCTTGAACCTCTAGGACAGAGCTCCTGGAGTGCAGTACAGCTGGTAGAGGGTTCTGCTCAGAGCCGGGCCCAGGTTCCTGGATACAAGGACATGGACACATGGGGTTTAAGTTATTCAAAGAAGTCAGTGTTTGTCTTTTAAAAAGCTTATTTAGCATATTTAATTCTTCAGTCTGATACTTTGGAGTTGGACGTCAAACCTTTTGAGCTTCCCGTATCGGATGGAGGAGAGCAGCTTCTCCTTCTGGGCTTCACTGGCACATCGCTCATAGGCCGAGAGCAGGCTGCACAGGGAGGAGGAGGAGGGTCACAAGTGAGTTACCTGTGGGGGTGGTTTACCTGTGGGGGTGAGTTCCTGTGTGGGTGAGTTACCTGTGGGGGTGAGTTACCTGTGGGGTGAGTTACCTGTGGGGTGAGTTCCTGTGGGGTGGGGTGGTTTGCCTGTGTGGGGTGAGTTACCTGTGTGGGGTGAGTTCCCTGTGTGGGGTGAGTTACCTGTGGGGGGTGAGTTACCTGTGGGGGGTGAGTTACCTGTGGGGGTGAGTTCCTGTGGGGGGTGAGTTACCTGTGTGGGGTGAGTTACCTGTGTGGGGTGAGTTCCCTGTGGGTGAGTTCCTGTGGGGTGGTGTGAGTTACTGTGTGGGGTGGTTTACCTGTGGGGTGGTTTACTTTTTGTGAGTTAAAAAAACCTGTGGGTTATAAAGTTAACACTTTCGGGTGTTTTTATGCAATTCCCTTTTAAAACCCTTTAATCATCACCATCTCAGCCAGTGTTTGAAAAAACTGTCTATTTTACAAGTATTCCTGTGGTGGCACACACAAAACCCCTTTGTTGGTTTGATTCCCCTTTTTGGTTCCTAGTTTTTTTGGGGGGGAGTTCCCCCAACAGCCTGAGCTCCCGTGGGGGGTTCCTGGTGTGGTTCCTGTGTTGGAACCTTTGGCCAGAAGGGGGGAACCCTGTGGGGTCCATGTTACACAGCACCGGACCAACTCACAACTTGTTGTCGTTAAGTCATTAGACACAAAACTTGGCAAAGAAAAAGGATAAAAATCTAGAAATCACTTTAAATTCTCCTCCGTCATCATCTCTTTTTTTCAGGGTGGTTAAATCGCAAAAAGAACCCTGCCACTTCCTGTTGGAGCTCCTCCTTCCTCCGGTCTGACAGCGTGCCTCGACCTCCAAGCGCGGGACCCAAGCGGCCGAGGACACGCCGATAACCCGAGCCGCCGCCGGGTCTTATGTTCCTGAAGACCGTGGTGATCCGCAGAGCCCGAAATGCTGTCCGCCCGAAACTCTGCATCGGCGCGATTGGCGTCCGCCAAAGGCGCCGCGAAGGCCTTTCGTTTGGTTTTACCGCGCATCCTCTGTCTGGAAGCGGTCGGTGGATCTACGGCGTCGACGTTCCTAAAGCCGCCCCTGTTTATTTTTCACGTGGTGCGCTGACGTGGATTGTTCAGGAGGTGAAAACCTGAATTCTGGTCTCCGATCGAATATCTGGTCGACGGACAGATCAGAAGAGCCGGGTCTGCGTTGAATTGAATATTGGACTATCGGGGACCACGAGACTCAGCGGAACAATGAACTCAAGTTCCGAGGAGGAGGGTCAGCCACAGGGTTAGGGGTTGTTATTATTTTTCAGGTATGTGTCGGTTCAATATTTGGTCTCTGGACACGTCCTCGTTCAAACCGGCTGTGAAGTGAACCCCTTGATTCCAGTTTAGAGACCCCACGGCTCTGATGTAATGCATTAAAGTGCAGCCAGGAGGAGCTCTTATGAAGAGGAGGAGGAGGAGGAGGCGTACACGAGCCACGCTAAGATGACGATTTGAGTCCGGTCAGTTGTTTTTGTATTCCTATTTTTATTTTATTTTGTAAATACAGGTTATCGCGTTGGGGACCAGAGGAGACAATGAGCTGAAAGTTTGAGGCAGAAAATTCCCAATAAGTTTTAAAAGGATCCAATTCTTAAACCCTACTTTAAAATGGGATGTAGTACACACATGGGCTTCACCTGGCTTGTACTTCTGCGAGTAGAGAGAATAACTCCTGAGATCTCCTGTAGCTGTGCACATTCACCGGTTGTCAATTCATGAAATGACTCGTGTGTATTTGTCCTCCGCCTGCTGGAGCGTCTCGGTACTGCAGGGTGTGGTTTTCTCTCCATGGCTTATTGTTTCCGTTAAATTGGCCCCGATGTTCATTACACTTCCTTGATGCTGAACCTCAAGCTGGTTTCCTTCTGGTGGAATCTGAGATATCTCCACTGTTTGTCTATATATTTATTTTAGAATTAAACTAAGAAAGAAAAATATATCGGCATGACGTCATTTTGTTGAATCGATTTATTTAGGGATTTTAAATAAATGAAACTTTAGTCATTCGTCAAATCAAATGGCAAATATGATCCTTCACTGCAGTACTCTCCTAAAACACATATTCAAGGTACTTGTACTTCAATGTATACTTCAGTACATCATTTGCCATGAAATGTCACAAATATTGGTAACGAGGTATTTATTGGTGCAAAATGTTTTATATTTATCGCGTGAACCACCGAAAACAAACGATTGTTTGTTTTTTCGAATGAGCTCATTTATACAAAGAGGGGATCCACTAGTATGTAGTATTTTAAATGTGTCCTTCAAGGCCACCGTAGTTCTGGACACCACCGCTTCACAAAATACTATTCATGATACATTGTATCTATTCATTGTATTCACGATGCTACATTGTATCCATGATGCTACATTGTATTCACGATGATACATTGTATCGATTCAGTACGAGGATACATTGGTGAAGTTCTTTCATACCAACATGTTACAGTCGTGAAGTAGAGTCTGGTGTACGCAGTTCGAAGTGTTCTTGAACCTCTAGGACAGAGCTCCTGGAGTGCAGTACAGCTGGTAGAGGGTTCTGCTCAGAGCCGGGCCCAGGTTCCTGGATACAAGGACATGGACACATGGGGTTTAAGTTATTCAAAGAAGTCAGTGTTTGTCTTTTAAAAAGCTTATTTAGCATATTTAATTCTTCAGTCTGATACTTTGGAGTTGGACGTCAAACCTTTTGAGCTTCCCGTATCGGATGGAGGAGAGCAGCTTCTCCTTCTGGGCTTCACTGGCACATCGCTCATAGGCCGAGAGCAGGCTGCACAGGGAGGAGGAGGAGGGTCACAAGTGAGTTACCTGTGGGGGGTGGTTTACCTGTGGGGGGTGAGTTACCTGTGTGGGGTGAGTTACCTGTGGGGGGTGAGTTACCTGTGGGGGGTGAGTTACCTGTGGGGGGTGAGTTACCTGTGTGGGGTGAGTTACCTGTGTGGGGTGAGTTACCTGTGTGGGGTGAGTTACCTGTGTGGGGTGAGTTACCTGTGTGGGGTGAGTTACCTGTGGGGTGAGTTACCTGTGGGGTGAGTTACCTGTGTGGGGTGAGTTACCTGTGTGGGGTGAGTTACCTGTGTGGGGTGAGTTACCTGTGGGGGGTGAGTTCCCTGTGGGGTGAGTTCCCTGTGGGGTGTGAGTTACCTGTGGGGTGAGTTCCCTGTGTGGGGTGGTTTACCTGTGTGGGGTGAGTTACCTGTGGGGTGAGTTCCCTGTGTGGGGTGAGTTACCTGTGGGGGGTGAGTTCCCTGTGGGGTGAGTTACCTGTGGGGGGTGAGTTACCTGTGGGGGGTGGTTTACCTGTGGGGGGTGGTTTACCTGGGGGGGGTGAGTTACCTGTGGGGTGGTTTACCTGTGGGGTGAGTTCCCTGTGGGGTGTGAGTTACCTGTGGGGTGAGTTCCCTGTGTGGGGTGGTTTACCTGTGTGGGGTGAGTTACCTGTGGGAGGTGGTTTACCTGTGTGGGGTGGTTTACCTGTGTGGGGTGAGTTACCTGTGGGGGGTGAGTTACCTGTGTGGGGTGGTTTACCTGTGGGGTGAGTTACCTGTGGGGTGAGTTACCTGTGGGGTGAGTTACCTGTGGGGGGTGAGTTACCTGTGGGGGGTGAGTTACCTGTGGGGTGGTTTACCTGTGGGGGGTGAGTTACCTGTGGGGTGGTTTACCTGTGGGGGGTGCTGTAGAGCTCCAGGACAGCAGCAGCTTTGTCTCCAGACAAACCGCTGACCTGCATCAACTGTCTGGCGAACACTTCTCTCAGCGTCTGACACTAGAGGGGAAACACACACAATATATATAATTGATATACATATATATAATTTATATACATATATGTATATAGTATTTATATATATTTATGTATATATATACATTATATATAAATATACATACACGAATACATTATATATATATAAATGCAAATACAGAGTACTGATGAATGTAAACCTACTCGTGCACACACCTTGTTTTTGATCGCCCCGTGGTTGAACTCCTGAAAGGAGATGAGGGAGCAGGAGGGGCTCTCTCTCTCCTCCTCACTCGCTCTGTCCCCCTCCAGCTCTCTGGAGCGACAGAGCAGCGTCCGGTTCTGAAACCAGAGAGAACAAATGTAAAGAAAGAGGGGTCCGTGGTCCTGGTTCAGGTACCTTAGGGGACCATCTTGCCAACGTGTGTGTGTGTGTGTGTGTGTGTGTGTGTGTCTCACCTGATACAGTTTGATCAGGTATCGCGTCATGACAGTGAGGTAAGCCGCCGACTCCTTCACATCCTGGACTCTCTTCACAAAGAAGCCATCGACTACCTTCACACACACACATATAATATCTCTCCCTATACATATAAAATATATATGTGTATATTTTATCCATATACATTTTATATGTAAATATGCATATATTATAAATATATTGTATACATAACATATATATTTGATATATATAATTTATATACATATATATAGTATTAGATATATATAAATAATATATTATTTATATATAATATATATTATTTATATATATAAATAATATTTATATATTATATAAAAATAATATAAATATGTGTATATATATATATAATTTATATAAATACTATATACACACACACACCTGTGTGTTGACGATGGCCTGCTGCAGCGTGGCTTCAGGTAAACTCAGGTGGGCGGCGGCCGAGCCACACTCCTCCACCAGGTAGCACGGCCTCCGGAGGCCACACCTCTTCAGCCGGAACTGACGCGGGGAACAATAATCGAGGGGAGGAGTCACCTTCTGATTTTTGCATTTATTGGCTTATTAGGTTCATAATTAAGATTAATTAAATGATTGAAGGAGAGGAACCGACCTTCTGCTCCCGGAAGCGTCCGTCGATGATGCTCCCGCACAGGTCGTCCATCCTCTTCCTCTCGATGATGTAATCGAGGACGAGCTCCCGGCTCGGGGCTCGCAGCTGACCTGAGAGACGAGAGGAGAGAGGAGAATACATGTGTGTGAGAGAGTGAGTGTGTATCTGTCTGTGTGTGTGTGTGTGTGTGAGAGTGTGTGTCTCTGTCTGTGTGTGTGTGTGTGTGTATCTGTGTGTGAGTGTGTGTGTGTGTGTGAGAGAGTGTGTGTACCTGGTACCGGGTTCACCTTCTCCCGGGCGACCCACAGGAAGTCTCCCACGTTGAGCTTCCTGACATCGTACTTCACTCCGTTTCTCTGCAGCTCGGCTTCCAAATCCGGTTTACGCCGGCTGCCACTGCAGAGACGACACTTAACATACATAAAACACACTCTCTCTCTCTCCATCTCTCTCTCTCTCACCCGGTGGTCTCGACGAAGTCCACGCAGAGTATGATGTCATAGTCTCCGGGCAGAAGACGAGCCTGAGAGGTCCGAGTCGATCCAGAAGAAGAACCAACGTCACGGAGCTGCTGGGAGACGCCCACCTGCCCCTCAGCTGGGCTGTGAAGACAGGAGGGGGATTCAATATGATGGAGGAGGAGAAGGAGAACAACAACAACGAGAAGAAGAACGAGGTGAAGAATAAGAAGGAGAACAACAACGAGAAGAAGAACGAGAAGAAGAATAAGAAGGAGAACAACAACGAGAAGGAGAAGTCATTTCATCACGTATTTAAAGCCTGCTCACTGTATTCCGTCTTCGTCCTCATCACTCCTAGTGAGGTCCACGAGCGCGTCGTCCTCTCCCTCCTTCTCTTCCCTCCTAGCCTCCTTGTCCTCCTCCCCTTCCCTCCTAGCCTCCTCCCCTCCTCCTCCGTCTCGTTCTGCCGCCTCCAGTCGCTCCGCCAGAGCCAGACCGTCCTCAGTCAGAGAATACCTGGAGCAGTTCCACCGGTTACACAACGCTGAGGACCAATGAGGCTGGAGCTCGTGAGATGACATCATCATCATCATCATCATCATCACCATCACCTGCAGTCAGCTCTATGAAATTAACTATTATATTCAACCCAGAATAAAGAGTCTCGTTTTACAGGAGATAATTCTGTCTGGTTTAAAGTAGCTGAGTGTGTGTGTGTGTGTGTGTGTAAGTGGGAGTGTGTGAGAGTTTGAGAGAATGTGTGTGAGAGAGTGAGTAAGAGAGTGTGAGAGTATGTGAAAGTGTGAGTATGTGTGTGTGAGTGAGAGTTTGAGAAAGTGTGTGTGTGAGTGTATGTGTGCGTATGTGAGTGAGTGTATGTGTGTGTATGAGTGAGTGTGTGTGAGTGTGTGTGTGTGAGTGAGTGTGTGAGAGTGAGTGTATGTGTGTGTGAGTATGTGTGCGTGTGTGAGTGTATGTGTGCGTATGTGTGAGTGAGTGTGTGTGTGAGAGTGAGTGAGTGTATGAGTGCGTCTGTGTATGTGAGTGTGTGTGTGAGTGAGTGTGTGTGCATGTATATGTGTGTGTGCACCTTGCCGGGTTGTGGGTCTTCAGCACAAAGCTCTTCTTCATCAGGGTGCTCACGGAGGACCAGGCCGTGTACTTGCTCCCGACATCCGGCTGCGGAGGACCAGTGCCGCCGGTTACCGGGGCAACAACAAACAAGATGGTGGATTTGCGTTACCGAACTACATTTCACTCACAACGGTGAACGACTTGTCGCACAGGAGCTGAGCCTCGGCCTGCAGCTCCATCCTGAACATGTAACCTTTGCTCCCGGAGATCTGGAGAGAGGACGAGGAGGAGATTTAGTTGCCACGGCAACAACTCAATACTCTGAATGTATTACATTCATAGGGTGTGGTACCTGCGACTGTCTGTAGAGGGCGAGCAGCGCAGCGTATCCCCCAGACCTCTTCTGGGGCACGTAGTCCCTCTTCTTCCTCCCTCCTCTTCCTCCTTTTTCTTTCCCTTGGTCCCCTGCTGCATTCTTCTAAAAGGAGAATTAAAACAGGGATTGTTTCATCGCTCAGATCATTTTCACATCTATTTTTTGCAGAGGAAATAAAAATTGTAAAACTCTTTTTTCATTAAGATGCAATAATATTATTTATTTGGTTATGGTGAAAAAAAGGTGATAAAACTACAGTAAAATATTTAATAAAAAAATTGTTTTAAAATAAATTTGTATTATTATTATATATAATAGTGTTTTTTTATTTAAAATGTTATTTTTTTTAATAGAGTGAAAAGTGTCAAAAAGAGTCAAACAAAACACCCCCAAGAAATACAGTAATATATATTTTAGGGGAAAAGTTATGAGTCATAAACACATCAAAACTTTTCTTAGTAGATGTGAGTGCTTGATGTTACTTTTAATGCACGTTTGACTAATTTCAGGTATTTGGTGGAACAATATTGTTTAATTTGACAGATCGGAACATTTTATTAGACATTTAAGAAATAGAAAACTGTCCTACAAGTTGTCCATTTGTATATTATACCATTGTTGTGTTTTGTGGTTATGTAATTACGTCTGTACACAGCGAGACAAACACACCTACACACACGTTTCCACGTTTACCTTTCTGGAGGGAGCCATGCTGTTGTTGTCCCGCCCACCGGCAGGGGGCGCTGCTTCAGGGAGAGAGTGAATAGAAGTGTTCAGCCCTACAGCAGAGGAGAGAGGAGGGGAAAGGACAACAACTTCAATATACTTTAAAACTACCTCGTCATAAAACTTTTTTTTTAATCTACTGTAACATAAATGGCTGAAAACAAATGTTATTTTTGTGTTATTTTCCATCATTTTCTGTTATTTTTGTGTTATTCTTGTATTTTGTGTGTGTTATTTTTTAAACTATTTTCCTGTTATTTTATATTTGTGTGTCTGATGTGAACTTACTGTTGCTGTAGAGGAAATGTAAGGACTTTTTTCTCTCTACCGGCTTACCATGTTATCATATTTTTTGCACCCGACCTCTTTCATAAACATCATGACAACAATACGGTCTTCTTACCGTTCTCTCTCCGGTACCGCTGCAGTTTCTGGTCCAGTATTTTACAGATGCCGTCCCCAAAGTTCTGCAGGATCTTTGCCTCCTTGGCGTTTTCAAGCGGTAGCGGGTACTTGTTCAAAGAGCTGATGGCCTGCAACACGACACATCAATTAAAGTGTATTTTCCATTGAATTGCTCTATATTTTTTAATTGTATCAATTTTTTAAAATACATTAAATATGTATTGTGTTCTGTATTCAATACCATGAGCATGACAAAAAACACAAAACTAGTGAGCATACAAACTAAAATGAGTCCTCTCATTTATCTACAGCTTCATTCTGGAAAATATCTAATAAGAATAAAAATAATAATATACAAATGTAATAATATATTTTTTAAATGTCATGTAGAAACTAAGGTATTGTCTACATTGTTGTAGTATTATTATTTAATTATTTTCGTATAATTTAACTAATGTATTGTGTTCTGTATTAAATACCATGAATATGACAAAAAACAAAACATGAAACTAGTGAGCATACAAACTAAAATGAGTCATCTCATATTTATCTACAGCCTCATTCTGGAAAATATCTAATAATAAATAAATAAATAATAAAAATGTAATAATATATGTTTTAAATGTCATGTAGAAACTAAGGTACTGTCTATTGTTGTAGTATTATTATTTAATTATTTTTCGTATAATTTAACTAATAAATTATGACGTATTTTATAGATTAAACTCCCTATCAGTTTATGACGTAGTTCAAATTAGCCAAATCTTTATTAGCTGCAACATTAATGCATCAACACATATGATCTTATATTATTGTTATGCATTTTTTTTTTTATATAATGGACCATTCTGCATGACACATTTTGCATGTATATTATTTCTAAATTATTCTACACTTCTTTTTTTTACATGACCCAACACACAACAGTTGACCCGGAAGTGGACCGGAACATAACAAAGACCTTCTGGTACGTGTACTGGATCTTCAGCCCCTTCTCCCGCGCCTGGTCCCGGAGCTCCGTGAGCCACGTGACGAACAGCGGGTTCGGGCACGAGGGCAGGGCTCGCTTCAGACCCAACCGGACCGGCTCCGACATCCCTTTGGGTCTGCAGGGGGTGGCGCGAGCGAGCGCGTGCGACACGTTAGACCCTCATTGGGCGGTTTTAAAGTATTTCGTCGCCACGTCAACGTGTTTTACGTGAGGGGGGGTTCGCTGATACTTATTGAGGTGTGTGTGTGTTTGCTCACCTCTCCGGCTGGCGCCTTGAATTTCAAAGACGCAGCGCAACTTCCGAGTTGACGTCAGTCACGTGACTGGAAAAGAAGGCGGGGCGAGGCAGCGCGTAACTGACGGCCGTTGGTTCACGTATCAGCGTGCAGTAAATATATAGTGCACGTTTATACAGTACTGCTTCGAAACTAGTCCCAAGAATCATATGCACAAAATAAAGAATATATTACATTACTTTGCGAAAACAAACACTTTATTTAAAACTGTAAAATCTTCTCAAAAAGATTATTTTTGCAACATAACACGAAATAAAACTAGGACTAACGACATGACACATTTCCCACTGTGCTATACTATAAGCTAGGATATTTGTCATTTTTATTTGAAGCATACTTTAGACCAGTGGTTCCTAAATTGAGGTATTTTTACCCCAGGGGGTACCTGAGAAAAACAAACATATATATATATGTGTTCAAAATGAGCATCCTTTAAAAAATCCTTTACAAATATGTATTAAATTAATATATAAGTGTAAGAGGGGCAACAAATGCCCCCATAATTTCCTTTAATAATTATGATAATTTAATAGTGTTTTGTTTGTGTTCTTTGTTCAGTGTGTCATATATGTAGGTTGGTACACAAAAAAATCAATACATATCATTTTTAATTATAAAAAACAAAGAAATAAGTTCTAATTGTTAATAGTTGTTTAAAAAATATAATAACAATAAATAACCACAAAGAAATAAGAATAACATTGAACATGATTGTCTGATTTATGTTTTTTGTTTTAAAAAATCTAAGAAAACACTTTGAATCTGTAGACTTCTGCCTAATAGTCTTATTATTGCTATTTGTATGATAATTGCTCATACACTGCAAGCCTAAATAAGCGTATTTATAATTTTTTAATACCGGTTAAATGTTATTTCACAAGTTTAAAAAAGTGCCCCCAATTTATTTTTAAAGGCCTCTGGATTTCAGTCACTGGGGGCAAAAACTGCCCCCTAAAAAATCTGTACATTTCAAGCCTGCTTTGCACTGATCAGGGACTAGACTATCACCACAAATACAACCGTACTGAACTATTTATGTTACTGCTGCAGGCATTTAGGTGGCCCACTGGATTTGGCTCACTGTAGTCCACAGAACCACGTGGCCATTCATCCTGATAGCTGCACATAATATCCGGCTAACATATAAATGGACTGTGCTGGTGAACCCGACCCTGTGAGTCCGAAGCTTTTTTAATACAATCAGTGTCGGTTAACTCCCGAGACCGTTATCTAATCCGCTAGCCGGTTTTCTTTAGGCTGAAGGGCGTTTGCAGGATTCCTCCAACAAGACCCAACAGAGACCAAGAATCCAGCCTCGCCCTCCAAACCACAACCGCTCTCTTTCTGAGACAGCCAAAAGGGTTTTTTTTGGGGGGGGGGGGGAGGTTACATAATTTGGGCATAACAACAGTTTGATGGGGCAATGCGAAGCGTAATCAACCTCACACGTTTGTATTTCAGTAAACATGTTTGTTGAGGCTGTGGAGACGTATTCATGTTGGAAATTGACACCGGAAAGTAAAATAAAAATGCTTGTATGCTGGAATTTAAATATTTTCGGTTTATACCCTTTTTCCCCGCCACAATTTTGGATTATATGACCAACAGAAGCACCTTATATCATATTGAGCTGCTTCAATATTATTTCTTAGTTTGTGAAACTTGCCTTTTGAATGAATAACTAATTCCTGAATATAAACGTGGCGTTATTGGCAAAATATGAGGCTAATTTAGTAAAAATAATGACTCCTAAAAGATGCAATTTATTTCGATTGTCACCAACTGAAACTTCTCCTGTATGCCAACCAATAAACACGACGTCGCTGCTTGAGTTTGGCATTTTCTCCGTCGCCATCTTGGTTTTTTGGAACCAGAAGTGTGTGTGTATCGAGGTCATAAATCAAAGTGCCTCCTAGCTGGCTTTTTAGAAAGAATCCAAGTTTAAGGCCTTTAATTAAGCTTCGGCTTCGAAAAAAGTGGTACTTTGTGAGCTTTACAGGTGCTAGTAGATGTATTTGACTATAAATATAGTAGCTTCATGTTCTCTGCACAGGCGATGAAGTTCAACATGTCTCCCTGAAGCAGGAACGGCTCTGAGAGGAGCAACCATTCCATTTATCTCATTTATCTCTTACAAAAGATTCATTGATCGTTGTTATATTTTCATCAAGTTAGGTGAACTTCACTTTCCAACTAAAACTAGAACGGACCACTGACTCGTTAGCTCTATAGCTAACTAGCCAGCCTACTGACTAGTTAACTAATCAGTTAGCTGATCAGTTAGCTATTCAGTGAGCTGGATATCTCACTGACCAGCTGACTGACTAGTTAGCTAGTCAACTAGCTATTCAGTGAGCTGGATATCTCACTCACCAGCTGACTGACTAGTTAGCTTGTCAACTAGCTAGTCAGTTAGCTATTCAGTGAGCTGGATATCTCAACGACCAGCTAACTGAATAGTTAGCTAATCAGTTAGCTATTCAGTGAGCTGGATATCTCAACGACCAGCTAACTAAATAGTTAGCTAGTCAACTAGCTATTCAGTGAGCTGGATATCTCACTCACCAGCTAACTGACTAGATAACTAGTCAACTAGCTAGTCAGTTAGCTATTCAGTGAGCTGGATATCTCACCAACCGTCTAACTGACTAGCTAACTGAATAGTTAGCAAGTCAGTTAGACGGTCAGTTAGCTGGATAGATAACTAGCCAGCTAACTTACCAGATAGCCAGTCAGTTAGCTATTCAGTTAGCTGGATATCTCACTGACCAGTTGACTGACTAGTTAGCTAGTCAACTAGCTGGTCAGTTAGCTGACTAGTCAGTCCTAAACCTCACCTCGTTGAGTCAGCAAATGGCCGTAAGTCGTTTTTGTTTTATTTGGTTTATTAACCCACTGAAACATTCCAATGTCAACAGTGTACAGAAAGAACATGGCCGCCGCTCTGACCATCCTGCTCCGCATCCAGCAATATATATATATTTATATTCAAAGTTTCTTTACAACTGCACAAATAATTAAAAGCACAACTTAAAAAAAAGGAAAAATAAAGAACATTATGTCTCTTGTAATATATTACTCCCTTTAATGAACAAAGTACTTCTTTCATAGAAAATCTCATCTCATCTCTTTTTCACTCTTCTTTTTTTTTTTGCTGTACAAAAAGTCGCCCACGGAAAATATTTACAAACAGACAAAGAAAAGAAAATGTGTCGGTACCGACGCGTCGATGAGCTCACGTCACAATCACACCTGGGAAAAAAAAGTCACACTTTTTTGTGTGTGTGCATCATTTGGTTTAAAGTCTGTGGTACATATAGAAAGACCCAAATCCACACACACACACACACACATATATACACACATTTCCCCACTGTTATGTAATTGACAGGTACGTTGTATCCTTCCTCACGTCCTCACGTCCTCTACTGGCCCGCCGACCCGGTGGTGTCGTCGCTGTCGGCTCCTTGAGGCGACCCCGGTGACGACCCCCCCCCCTCGCCGTCCCCGCCCCCCCCGCCCCTCCTCGCCGCCTTCCCCTTCAGCAGGGCGCTGTCGGGGTGCAGCGAGTGCAGGTGGATGAGCAGCTCGTCCTGGGTGCCCGCCGTGAGGCCGCACTCCTCGCACACGTACAGCTTGTTGCGCCGCTCCTTGTAGGCGTACTTCTGCGTGACGCTGTGGATCTTCTTCATGTGGGACTCCAGGGAGCAGCGCTGGGTGAACGCCTTGTCGCACAGCGTGCACTTGTAAGGCCGGACGCCTGGTTGGACGACAACAACAACAACAAGTCATGCAAACTGCCATTTTATTACGTTTTCTTCAGTTCAGTGCACGTGGAGGGCGTAACGCTATGGAGGGCTCTATGGGGGGCGTGGCTCTATGGAGGGCTCTATGGAGGGCTCTATGGGGGGCGTGGCTCTATGGGGGGCGTGGCTCTATAGAGGGCTCTATGGAGGGCTCTATGGGGGGCGTGGCTCTATGGAGGGCTCTATGGATGGCTCTATGGATGGCGTGACTCTATGGAGGGCGTGGCTCTATGGATGGCGTGACGCTATGGAGGGCTCTATGGAGGGCGTGACGCTATGGAGGGCTCTATGGAGGGCGTGACTCTATGGAGGGCTCTTTGGAGGGCGTGACTCTATGGAGGGCGTGACGCTATGGAGGGCTCTATGGAGGGCGTGACTCTATGGATGGCGTGGCTCTATGGAGGGCTCTATGGAGGGCGTGCTACTATGGAGGGCTCTTTGGAGGGCGTGACTATGGAGGGCGTGACTATGGAGGGCTCTATGGAGGGCGTGACTCTATGGAGGGCTCTATGGAGGGCATAGGGCGTGCTACTATGGAGGGCTCTATGGAGGGCGTGACTCTATGGAGGGCTCTATGGAGGGCGTGGCTCTATGGAGGGGCGTGACTATGGGGGGCTCTTTGGAGGGCGTGGCTCTATGGAGGGGCGTGGCTCTATGGATGGTTTGGCTCTATGGAGGGGCGTGACTATGTGGGGGCGTGGCTCCATGGAGGGGGGCGTGGCTTCACCTGTGTGCGTGCGCACGTGTCTCTTGAGGTCGAAGGTGTCGTTGAAGCCCTTGTTGCAGAAGGTGCACAGGTGCCTCTTGGTGTCGTTGTGACACTTCAGATGTCGGTTCAACATCCGCTGGTACGAGAACGTCTTCTGGCAAACCTGAGAGAGGAGGAGGAGATAAGGTAAGAGGAGAAGACGAGGAGGAAGGGAAGAGGAGACGAGGAGGAAGAGAGGAGATGAAGAGGAGGAGAAGAGGGGACGAAGAGGAGGGGAAAAGGAGATGAGGAGGAAGAGAGGAGGAAGGGAAAAGGAGACGAGGAGAAGAGGATGAGGAAGAGAGGGAGGAAGAGGAGGAGGACGAGGAAGAGAGGAGAAGACGAGGAGGAAAAGAAGGGGAGACGAAGAGAAGAGATGAGGAAGAGAGGAGAAGACGAGGAGGAAGAGAGGAGAAAATGAGGAAGAAGAGAGGGGAAGACGAGACGAGGAGGAAGAGAGGAGAAGAGGAGACGAGAGGAGAAGACAAGGAGGAAGAGAGGAGAAGATGAGGAAGAGAGGAGAAGACGAGGAAGAGAGGAGAAGACGAGGAGGAAGGGAGGAGAAGACGAGGAAGAGGAGACGAAGAGGATTTCCTCACCTGGCACACGTACGCCCCCGTGGGTCCCGTCACCTCCGACAACAAACTCTGACTTTGACCTGTCGATCTGGTCACCATGGAGACCGCTTCCATCGCGGGGTCGGGGGTCGTCGTCAAGGCGACCGGCATCTCGGTGGCGTACGGCATCAGGTAGGACAGCGTGGGGGGGAGGGGGGGCAGCGAGAGAGGAGCCGGAGGGGGGAGGGGCCGCAGATCACCTGTGGTCACCTGGAGGGGGAGCGACCAATATTAACTTCACCATTACAACTTCAATTATTAATAATAATAATAACAACCTTACTTTAACGTTATAGATTTACTTATTTATTTATTATTAATAATAATAATAATAATAATAACATTGAGCGGCAATCGAGGACAAATCGTTTAGTGTTTTAAAAAAAATTAAATTATTTGATACAAAGAGAGATTTTACTAATTATTAAGCCAGTTGATAGGAAAGAAAAAACATCAGTTTAAGTCTAACATTGTATTTATTTATATAATGTTATTGTTTTATATCTATGTTTATCGTCAGATTTGTTTCATGTGCAACGTACTAATTAATTACGGTTCCCACCTCGGAAGTAAATATTGTATTAATATGTAGTTTTGTTTATTTTGGGAAGAATAAACCAACAGAAATGTGTAAAAATACAAAATAAAAGAGTTTTAGTTCACTTAGAAATGTCCTTATTATTCAAAACACTGTTTTTGTCATTAAAGATAACATTAAATGAATCATAACTCCTCTCTCTTCATAGTTAATGTGTAGATGACTATTCTCTGGTGTGTAATGAAGTCTCTACAGAGGTGTATAGAGGCCCATCTCCAGTGTTCTAATGGTACATTGTGTTATCGCCTTGGAAGACTAGCGGAGGGGTAGAAAACCATTGAAACCCTTTTTATGTGAGCGCAGCTGAAAACAGTTATGCCGCTGAGAGAAGCTATAAAACTGGCCTTCCTATGAGCGACAACAAGAACAACATTAATATTTACAATAAAATCATTATTTATAACCTCGTCAACATCTTGACTAGATTTAATATTCATTTAAAATTCATTTAATAAATAAAAGTAAGAGTTATCATAGAAAACACCAAATTGTCTGAGTAACTTCTAAACGGTAATAAAAGGTCGTTAAGATGCCGCCGCTCACCGCTGGGTTTCCTCACCTTGATTTTAGAGCGGACGTACGTGGAACCGCCGTGCGCCCGCCTCCTCACGTCCGTCCTCACGTCCGTCCTCCCCTCCGGGCTCCGCGGCGGCCGGCCGAGCATCGTGCTGGACGGCAGCTCGGCGTGCGTCTGCGTGTCGGAGGGCGACGGCTTGGTGAGGCAGAGCGGCGTCGCCTCGGCGGGACTCGCCTCCGCCTCCATCATCAGGACCGGCGACGGGTAGACGGAGACTGGAGGAGGGAGAGGAGTCAGTGGCGGCGCCTTTTTTAAGTCTCTTCTCAGAAGTCACGTTCCACCTGATGGATGTAAATATATGTTCTGGAATATGAGGCTAACCTTTCACATTGTCACATTGTCATTTTATACCCAAAGAATATTGATTATTGCCTTTAAAAATTGTAAAAATCAATAAAACATGCCAGTTTGACTTGATTTAAGCTTTAAGTCTCTTCTTAAAAGTCACGTTCCACCTGATGGATGAACATTAAATATTCCCTCTCTTTCACATGATCATTTCATACCCCAAAAATATTTTTAAAAGCGTACAAATCTAATTTTTCTTTTAGTTTTGGCTTGATTTGTTTTTATCTTTTTGTTTTAAAATCTTAGTTTTTCAGGGACTGAAAGTCAAGCCGAGTCTCAAGACGTTGACCATTTTCCCTTTTTTGGGAGTCAAATCAGCTTTATGTAAAACTAAATTGGCGTACTGCCCCTTTAAAAAAAAAAGAAGAGACTTTCATCCACTTCCTCCTGATGATGCAGCGACCACGAAACAACAACAACAACGGATTTGTGAATACAGCAACGTGCTTAATAAGACAATCAAATGGACAAAAAAAGAAGGACTGAGAGCGAAAGGGAACGAGGGAGTGAGGAAGCAGGAGAGAAGCAAACCGAGGTGGATATTTATACGGGTTTCATGACGCGCAGCTTCGGTTGATGTTTGCACAATTTCTCAATTAGCAAACACAGCAGAGATAAATATGTATTTGTGTGCGTGGGCGTGGGTGTGCGCATGTTTGGCCCTTTTGTTATGTGCCACACACACACACACTCACACACCACCATTACAGTTAGACTCGTCCGACCAGACGGTCTTGCGGCACCGGCTCTGCACCTTCCTCAAACAATCCACCTCCGCAGGGGTGGATGCCTATCTGTGTGTGCGTGCATGTGTGTGTGTGTGTGTGTGTGTGTAGCCCAGAGGCAGGTGTGCCTCAGCTCGGTGGAGACAAACGAATCAGTGGCCTCTGCAGAGCCTCAATCAGAAGAGACGTGGATGCAAATGCAGCCGAGTTAACGGTGCACAGAGGAACGCCTCCTCTCATATCCGGTAATAATCCATAATCAACTAGAATGGGCACTCGGTAGAGTGCATACCTTCGCATATCACAAGATTGGGCATTGAATTATGAACATTTTGGCATTAGTGGACAAAAATGTATCGTGCTATGGTAAAAAAAGAGTTTGACCTTTCCATGACCTTGACCTTGACCTTTGATCCGATTGATCCCAAAATCTAATCAAATGGTCCCCGGATAATAACCAATCATCCCACCAAATTTCATGCGATTCAAGAAAATGTTGACCTGTTCATGACCTTTGACCTTGACCTTTGACCCGATCGATCCCAAAATCTAATCAACTGGTCCCCGGATAATAAACAATCATCCCACCAAATTTCATGCGATTCGGTTCAATACTTTTTGAGTTCTGCGAAAGATTTTGACCTGTTCATGACCTTTGACCTTTGACCCGATCGATCCCAAAATCTAATCAACTGGTCCCCGGATAATAAACAATCATCCCACCAAATTTCATGCGATTCAGTTCAATACTTTTTGAGTTTTGCGAATAACACGCATACAAATAAATAAATAAATAAATAAATACACTGCGATCAAAACATAACCTTCCGGCATTTTCAATGCGAAGGTAATAACCCAGGAAGTTGGGTAGCGGGTATATTTAGATGTATTTTATTTTGAAGGCCAAAGCATAAGCAAGGTAAAGTCTTCTCAGCACCATGTGACTCATTCAGGTGACAACGCTCCAAGATTAAAGATGCTAACGATCTGTCGATGATGTCATCAATTAATCGATCAGCTGGTTATGCAAATTAGGAGAAAATAATCACATATGAGATTGAAATAAAGATTTTCTTTGCTTGAATAAATAATTCATTGACAGATTAGTCGAATAATCGTAGCAGCTGTAAAAGGGATTCACGTTTACCATTAAAATATGAATTAAAATAGTGGAAAATATCGATTGGGACTTTTTTTAATGATTTATTTTGTCTTTATATATATATATATATAAAACTCACTGTTACGGTAAATACAAACACTGTTAACGCCTCACATGTTATATTTTAGAGTGTAGAAAGCGTGTCGTCGTGTCCTTAACTATAGTGTTATTCTGTTAAATAAATCATAAAGAATTTTATTATATATTTTATTTCGAGGAAACTTTATTGAGAGTCTAATTTATTGGTTTCTTAATTCTTTGAAGTGTTCCTGAATTGTTCTGCGTGTTGATAGTTTCTGTGGCGACCGCTGCCGGGTGGACATTTAATCTCATCTTGTATTGTTTGTTCTTTCCCCCTCACCAATGAATGAAGTGTGTGTGTGTGTGTGTGTGTGTGTGTGTGTGTGTGTGTGTGTGTGTGTGTGTGTGTTCACGTCGAGAGACAACGAAGTCGCGTTGTTCTAAACGCGATTCCTCGAATTTATTTCTATGGCGTCACTCAGCTGGAGAGAAAGAGAAAGAGTCAACAATCCGTACAGATAACTTTAACAAACACAATGTGTGTGTGTGTGTGTGTGTGTGTGTGTGTGTGTGTGTTTGCTGAAGGCACAGTCTGCCGTCTTCAGGGTCCGTTACATTTCCTTCCATCCAATAACCATTAACCCAGCGGCGGCCTCGGGATTGACCGACTGATAAACAGATCGATGACGTCATCGACGACATCAGATTACATCATCGAGTCATAACCACATTTAACAAGATCCAATCAGATTGTTGAATATATATATATTTATTTAGATATATATACATACATTCATATATATATTTATGTTTTTATACATTTTATTTGTTCCGTCTCATATAGGGATTATATGTATATATATTTATGTATACATAATATATATATATACACACATACATATATTATATATATGTATATACATATATATACACACACATATATATATATTATATACATATATATTTATGTATACATAATATATACATATATATATATATATTTATGTTTTTTTATTTATACATTTTATTTGTTCTGTCTCATATATATATATTGGCCTCAAAAAGGCTTTGAAACCATATTAAAATATTAGTTTATAAAAATTATAACATGGTCTAATCCTTGTGTCTTGGAAATGTCCGAAAGTTGTTGAATTTTTAAATATTTTTTAATTAAACATTAGAGTAGAATCGTCCTAATCTTAAGACTTTTAGTTTTTACTTTAAATAAATGAATGTTATTGTTATCATCATCATGGTTATTATCTAAAACCCTTTTTGTGAACCCTTAACGTAAGATTTCAAAAGCCAAATGTACCTTTTTTATATTGTTTTTTACCATGTTAATATGTATTTATATTATCTTTAAACATGTATTTAAAGAATAGTTCAAACGTCTCGGCTCGTCCGACTCACACCACGACGTTTCTGCACATTTCTTTAATTCAACAACAGAGACGATTATTTTTCTTCATACTTTAAATATATGTTGTCTGTTTATTTATGATCAATGTGTCTGATCTCATCCATGAGCCGGTGGGAGTGAACATCATTTAAATGTCTAGAAGTCAGAGAACAATTAGGGAGCGATGAGCCACCAGAAACAGGCCGTGGCACATGTTTGAGGCTTAAGAGATAAAAAATAAACTCCTCTTCTTCACGTTCACAGAACCATCCAAACTGGTGGCACCTGGCATCTCAGAGAAGTATTCAGGAGCCTGACCGCAATTATCATACCTCTGTGTGTGTCCTTCCGTCACCCGCACATACAGGTACGTCAAGTAACGGCACATACCGAAACCTTTGAGTGGCTGTTGGTGGGAAGGATCAGCGACGCGTAATTACGCAGCTGCCGCTCGGTTGTTGTTTTATGTAGTTTTATATCCTCGTGCCAAATTGGGGATGTTTTTATGAAGAAAATCAAAGTTTTCGATGACTGATTCTCATTTTTTGGGAAGCTCAACATGTCAACTGTCGAGGTTCGTGTGCGTAAAGTTATATTCCAAAAGCTTCGAGTTCCGGAGTCACGTGCTCCCCGTTCAGATGACCGGCGGTTATTAGACTATTAGTGGAGTATTATTGGTTTAAATGTTTAATGAAGAGGACCTGCACTTCAGTTCGTCCCCCCCCCCAAAAAACAAGTTCCGGTTTCAAACACGACGAGAGGATGTAAAAGTCAATGATTAAGAGTTAACGGTGATGAGATGTGGAGAGAGAAAAAGAGAGACAGGGAGAGGGGGAGGGGGCGAGAGAGAGAGAGAGAGAGGTTTAGGGTGTAGTCCGTTACTTGTTATCTGATACCGACGCTGGTCTTACAATAAAACCTGCGCCGGTGGCAACAATGGAGACTGTTCTCCTCCAGAGGGCTTGTTGTGTGTGTGTGTGTGTGTGTGTGTGTGTGTGTGGGGGGGGGGGGGGGTCTCCCTTTGCGGGTCTTTTAAATGTAAAGTCTCGGGGGTAAAACGCAGCGTGAAGCCGCAGACGTCAAGCTCCACCATCTGACAGTTAACAACATGTCGGCTCTTGTTCGGGTGTTTTGTTTTTTTGGTCTTCAGTCGGGTTAATATCTGAAAAACGAGTGTTACCTGTAAACTCTGTGACGTCACCACTGATCCAAGAACGTTTTATTCTAATTAAGAGAGGAAAGCTTGGGTCGACCGGGACACATCAGTCCAAAAGGTTCAAACACAATCACAAACCCACCAGACCTCTAAAAGATCTCACCCGACGTATAATAATATACAAAATACACACTTTAATGTCATATAATACACATTATAAGGCGGCATTGTGGCTGCGTTAGTGGGTGAGGCGAGCATGAGGAAGCTGCAATCAGGGGCTGAAGGTCGCTGCAGAGCAACGGGCCGCAGCGCGGCGACAGGAGGGCCGCCGCGTCGGCTTTGGCTGCTTTTGTGTGAAGTTTTAATTACTTTGTTTTTTTTTCTCCCATAAAGTCGGATTTGTCAGATTACACGTTAACAAAACGTTAAACTGAAGTAAACAAACCCCCAAAAAGGAGAAACATCCGGGACATCCGCACCCTCCACTCAGTCTTCACGGCCCGCTGCGTTTCCCGTTATTCGGTGTCCCCGGCCCCGTTACAATCCCAACCCGACCCCCCACCACCACCTCCACCACCACACTGACATCCACACACACACACACACACACACACATACACACACACACACTAACAAATCCATTGAAAGAAACCCGTGCGTAAAAAGCCCCCGGCGGCGCGTCCCGGATCCCGCTGTACCCCTCCGCTGCTGCTCCGGTGGGTTTTATGTGATCATATTTTGTTGTTGTCGGTATAAACAAACATGGCTCAATACTGCACGCGCGGACTCACCTGGGACGTAGACGTCGCCTCGCTCCGGGAGCTCGCTCCAGTTCCGCTTTCCCGGCGAAATATTCGCCTTTTTCACCAGAAACGTCCTCGGCATGTTGGACTACGACTCCGTCCTTTTATTATTGAATTAATAATATATTTTTTAATAAAGGAGGTCGGTGGCGAAGTCGCGACGTGAAGTCCACTTAAAAAAGTTCTCAAAAGCAGGAAACTCCAAAGTTGGAAAAAAAAAAAAAAAATGTCCCCTCGTCTCTTTCCTCCTTACCACCTTTCTTCTGGTTTCGGGAGCCTCGCGGCAGCTTTAATCTCCTCTTTTTTTTTAAATCTCCTTCTCTTTCTCTTTGCTATGGCAAAAAAAGAAGAAGCGAGAAGTGTGTGTTCTTTTGTTTTCCTCCGGCGGACAGGTGAGTCCGCTCAGGTGTGCAGCCCGGACAGGTAAAGACGAATTTCACCTCCGGCGCTCCGAAATAACGGGAGTGGAGGAGAGAGAGAGAGAGAGAGAGAGAGAGAGAGAGAGGGGGGAGGGAGGGGGGGGACGGAGGAGTGTATCCTGATCACACACGCACACACACACACAGAGAAGGTGGGTCTCACACACAAAAAGCAGTAGCACAGGTACTCATTTGAAAAAAAGAAGAAGCAGGAAACAGACGCTAGCGCGCATGCGCGTGAGAAATAACGGTGACAACATGGGCTGAGGAGAGACTGGGTCAGGCCTCTCTGTGTATACCTGCTGAACCGGTTTACCCCTCCCTCCCTCCCTCGCTCTCTCTCTCTCTCTCTCTCTCTCTCCCCACCTCTTCTCCATTCCGCTTCAAGGTGTGGGGAACGGTGCACGTTATTGGGGGAAAGATGGGGGGGGGGGGGGGAGCTCCTACAAAGACACACACACACACACTAGTGGGAAGTGCCTGTTGGACGAGGCCTCCACCTCATCCAGTAGCTACACGCCTCCACATTAGAAGACGTTTGGAGTGTTTCGGTGTTTTTAGACGCAGGTAAAGGTGAGGAGCGAGTTGAGGAACTCGTTGCTCCGCACTTTGAGGAGTTCTTGTCAAAACAAGCAGCGCGAGTCGCTCCCGGAGGTCGAGGCCTCCGACCGCCGGCGAGGCTCCACCGGAATCTATTTATAAAGTTTAATATTCATCATCCGGGGAGTTTGAGTTGTTTCTTATTGTTTTTATTTTTCATTTGAGGCGCCGCTCTGCATGTTAAATGTGTGTTCCTGTAAGTTATAAAAGGGGTTTCTGAGGGGGGTTTGCAGGGGCCCCAGTCCGAGTACTGTTATGTGTTTATGAAATTAAAAACCTTGTTTCTACAAGTATGAAACTTTCTTCAAGTTTGGAGTCAAATTGAAGATCGAAGGCACGTATTATTTATTGTTGTTGTCTGTTTTTCGTTTATAAAAAAAAAAAACCTGTATTGTGATGCATTATGGGACTCGAGGTGGTATATTTCAAGAGGTTTTATTCCTAATCAATAAATGTAACGTAAGATAAATCAATAATTATTATAGTTGCAGCCCTAATATATTTATATATATATTTATGTTTTTTTTGTTTATTTATATATTTTATTTGTTCTGTCTCATATCGGGATTATATATTATATATATATATATATAATTAAAAATATATATTTATATATATTTAAACATAAATATTTATAGACATATTTATGTATATTATATATATATATATTTAAAGATACATATAAATATATATCTTTAAATATGTTTATACATTTATATATATATTTAAAGATACAAAAAGATATATATCTTCAAATATATTTTTACATTTATATATATATATATATATTTAAAGATACATATAAATATATATCTTTAAATATATTAATACATTTATATTTATATATATATATATTATATATATAAAGATACATATACATTTATATCTTTAAATATATTTATACATTTATATTTATAGATATACAGCTTAGTTTATTGTGTTCCTCTCTGGCTGATCAGCAGCATCACTTTGTTTAGTGTTTACAAACAAAAAGACAAACAGAGGCTCCTAAATATGTAAATGACGTGTTTAGAGATCAGGGTGTGTTCACAACCCCCTGCTGCTGTTCTACTGTCTTTGTAATGAAACACACACACACACACACACACACACACACACACACACACACACACACACACACACACACACACACACACACACACACACACACACACAGAGACAGAAGAGAGAAGAAAGAAGAAGAAGAGTGAGAAGTAGTAGAAGAAGAAGAAGAGTGGAAGGAGAGTAGTAGAGAGAAGAAGAAGTGGTCGAGGAAGAGTAGTAGAAGAAGAGGTGAGAGAGGTGGAGAAGAGAGTGGTGAGAGAGGAAGGTGAGAGTGGAGAGAGTGGTGGAGGAGAGGTGGAAGAAGGAAGGAGAGGAAGAGTGGTGGAGAGAGAGTGGAGAGAAGAAGTGGGAAGAAGAAGAAGGTGGTGGAGGAAGAGTGGTGAAGAGAGTGGAAGAGTGGTGAGGAGAGGAGAGTGGGAAGAGAGAGTGAGAGGTGGAGAGAAGTGGAGAGTGGAAGAAGAAGAGTGGAAGAAGAAGTGAAGAGAAGTAGTAGTGGAAGAAGAAGAGTGGAGAGAAGAGAGTGGAGAGAAGAGAGAGTGGAAGAAGGAGAGTGGTGGAGAGGAGAAGTGGAAGAGGTGGAGAGGAGAGGAAGAAGAGGAAGAGAGTGGTAGAAGAAGAGAGTGGGAGAAGAAGAGAGTGAAGAAGAGTGGTAGAAGAGAAGAGAAGAAGTGTAGAGAAGAATGGAAGAAGAAGAGTAGAAGAAGAAGAAGTGTGAGAGAAGAAGTGGAAGAGAAGAAGAAGAGTAGAAGAAGAAGAAGAAGAGTAGTGGAAGGTGAAGAAGGAAGAAGAAGAAGGTAGCAGAAGAGAGAAGTAGGAGAGAAGAAGAGTAGTGGAAGAAGAAGAAGAAGAAGAAGAAGAAGTAGATAGATGAGAAGAATACAATTTTAGCAATCCCAAACAGGAGGAAACTAGTAAACAGGAAAAACATCTCCACCTAACAGAAGATGAAGGCTCAATGACAGGGAAGCAACTGGGGTTCAGTGCCTTGCTCAGACACTTTGACTTTGACTTGCAATGGAAGAAGAAGATCGAACCCACAACCTTGGGGGGCGACGACCCTACCCCACTACCCTACAGCCAGTAGTAGAAGAAGAAGAAGAGGAAGAGGAAGAACCGACATGTCTTTCTTATCCTCTGTTTGAATATCAAGTCATTTTCCTCGTTGTGATTGTTTGTTCTTTACAGATTTAAATCTCCTTTTGTTTGTCATTCATAGTCATTGTTGTTGTTGTTTACTCGACTCTTTCAGATTCCGTCTCACGAGGAGTTTCCCCGTGACGTCCGTCCATCGGCTGACGGTCGACTTCCTGGAGTTCAACGGAGGTCACCAAGAAGGTCACCGAGGAGTGGCGTGCGGGGAATGAATGAGCGGTATGCCGCCCGGGCTGTCGGAGGAGTCCGGGCAGATGAGCATCCTCCTCCTCCTTTATTCCTCCTCTTTTCTTTTTCTATGTCACGTCATCCTCTCATTCCTCCTTTCTTTTCCTTCGGACGTGTGTTGAGAGAGATTCATGAGCCTCGAACGCCGAAACATGTGACTGTTTCATTCCCTCAACACGCACGCACAGATTTGAGTCAGTTAAAAGAGAGAGAGGGCGAGAGAGAGGGCGAGAGAGAGGGTGAGAGAGAGAGAGAGAGAGAGAGAGCACCGGTTCAACCTGATCCACGCCTCCATCTCCTCCACATGACTGTTATTTATCTACGGCTCTCCCTGTCCACCGATTGGCTCACTGTTGGTAAGACTGCATGTATTAATACACAGTGCGTGACTGTGTGTGTGTTCTTCAGGTACAAGTACACTCATGGTATTAAATTGAGATTTGATTCACAAATAAAAAGCAGGAATCATGTGACATGAATGCATTTAAAGGGAGTAAAGACAGAAGTATTAATACATAGTATTAATATAATATGTGTTTTTATTCACATGTGCATGATTGTATATTATTACCTTAATTGTTATTATTATTAATTAATA
This sequence comes from Pseudoliparis swirei, assembly GCF_029220125.1. Classification (NCBI taxonomy): domain Eukaryota; kingdom Metazoa; phylum Chordata; class Actinopteri; order Perciformes; family Liparidae; genus Pseudoliparis; species Pseudoliparis swirei. Next base: position 3,757,317 of record NC_079408.1, read on the forward strand.
TGTCACTGTTTGCCGGATACAATTGATGATGTTTTGTGATTGATTTCAACTTCTAAAGCTTCCGTTTCTTTTCTCTCTCTCATTGCTGTCCTCGTCACGTTGTTGTTGTGTCACCCTGAGGTTTGGTCCCTCAGTGGGTGGAACACCGGTCAGGTCGCATACCTGTGTGTGTGAGTGTGTGAGTGTGTGTGTGTTTTAATGACGAATATGAAAGCTGAATTCAAGCGGTTCTCGTGACTCTAATTTTTTGCTCTGACTTTTCCGCCAACAACTTTATATATATATATATATATATATATATATATAAATAAAGAATATATGGTATATTTCTGGTTTAGCATTCATCTTACACAACACTTTTATTATGTTTATTATTAATATTACACACAGTATTATTTTCAAGTTTAAATTAATTATTATAAGAACAACTATGGATTGTGACTTGTTTTATATATTATATGTTTATATATATATTTAATATAAGACAAGTGTCTTTGTGCACCTTTGAAAAGCGACGTATTAATTCAATGCATTATTTTTATTATTATTAGAATATATATATATACATATATTGATTTGTGATCAATTGACCACTAATTTATCCAATTAAAATCTGAATTATATCTTATGTTTTTATTTTTTTTTTTTTTTTTTATTTTACTTTATTTTATTTTTTGTGAAAAAATCCAATATATATATATATACGTTCAAAAGTTGGGGGTCTTAGAATTGTCTTTTTTCAAAGAAAGCACTTTTTTTGTTTTATTTAAAGAAAAAATAAAATTAATATACAAATTTAAATACAAAAAATGGTAATCTTAGTGAAAATGGTTTCTAACGGTGGGTTAATAATGAAACATCTCCAGAGGTGCCCATTTCATCTATCACTCCACCATCGCTTAATGGTACATTGTGTTTGCTAATGCCTCACTAATGTCTGATTAAGAACTGACCCTGATTAGATTATGTTAGCACAGCAGCTGAAAACGCTGAAGCTGATTATATATATGATATAACTGGTTTGAGCTTGAAGTTTGAAGAACAAAATTAATACTTCAAATATTAATCATTATTTCTAACCTTGTCAATGTCTTGACTATATTTTCTATTCAATTTTCAATTCATTTGATAAATAAAAGTGAGTTTTCATGGAAGACACGAAATTGTCTGGATGACCCCAAACTTTTGAACGGTAGTGTATATGATGAGCAATAAAATAAAAATAAATAGAAACATATTGCCGACAGATGGCGCTGTTCATCTCAATCAGAAAAACACAACTTTACCTGCTGCTCCAGTTTTTAATCATAACTACACACACGCGCACACGCACACACACACACGCTCACACACGCACGCACACACATAGATAGATAGTTTCGATCAACAGGTCGAGCGGCTTCTGAATCCGTCGGTTTGAATCCTCCCTTTTTAATTGTCTTCATCCATTCATCCTGTCATCCTTTTATCCTGTCATCCTTTCATCCACAGACAGGTGGAAACAAATAAAGAAGCAGGTGGACGAGTCCACAATGTGGGTTTGATAGGTGGTAAAAAAAATTGTGTTAAAACATGTTTTAAAATGATGATTCTGCCGCTTCCGCTAAAGAAAATAGTCCTCCGGAGAAATAGCCGCGGACTGTTATTCATAGCGGGAATGCGGTGAATGAACTGCGCGATCAACCAATCAGAATCGAGTATTGATGGTGTTGTGTGACCGATAGTTAAAACAGATTTTATTATCTCACGTTAAAGACAAAGGAAGATAAATTAAAAATTAAATGTTCTCCAAGAATACTAACGGTGAGTAAATACACAGGATCACAAGAGGTATGTCAGTTTAACAATAAATATAAGATTCCTTTTAATTACTGGACTGAACTTTATTTTAATTATAAATAATACAATAATACAATTACAATGACTTCTCTACGGGGCAGTAGTGGTGCGCTGAGCTCCAAAAAGTAGAGCAACCACAATTAAAGAGCAGAAGAAGTAAGTCCTGGGGTTTCTGTGACCGTGTTACCTGAAGACATTCAGCCGAATACGAGGAATTGACCACGTAGGTAATATAAGTATAATATAAGTGTTATGAGATAAGAAGTCGAATGTTTTTTTTTTTAAGCTTCGTTTTATTTTATTTTATAATTTAATTCCATACAGCGTATATAATAAGTTAGATTTTTTTTTTAAAGTTTAAAAAATACATATTTATTTTTTATTATCACAGCCACATTTTAATTTGTCTAAAATGGGCTTTAATACTTATCTGATTAACTCGGGCAGGTTTAGGGAACACGTCACTTCCGGTGAGTCTACTTCTATCTATTCTAAAGTGCAAGTCGCAGATTTCTTTTGAGACTATTTGAGTAAAAACGATCTGCATTTTTCTTTCTTTTTTACAAAGAAACAATATCGCCTTCTTATTCATTCCCACCAAAATAATACGAGTAGTTTTTGCGTTTAAAACTCAAAAATACGAGTATATCTAAAAAACGAACTATACTGTTTAAAATAGAGGACACCTTCCTCCCGTCTTTGTGAAAACACATAAACCACGAGCGAACATTTCAAAGTGCATACGTGGTTGTGAATATGAAAACATATAAACAGTCAGGCGTCCACGAAGAACAGCTATGTACTCACTTCCGGGTTTAACGGGCCCAACGGACCGGCATCCGGCGGAAGGTCGCCAGTTAACACGGGAGCGCTTTACACACCGTAGCACCGGAAGTGCCTCCAGCTCGGTATAAAGACGCGTCTCCGGACAACAGCGGTGCTCCTTGTGGTCCGTCCTCCGCCATGGCCTCCAGGAAGAGAAAGCTCCCGGCGAAGGACAAGCCGCTGCCCGCCAGCAAGCTCACCCGGGCGGCCGGGGGGAAGCGTCACGTGTCGGCCCTGATCCTGGCGAGGGGGGGCAGCAAGGGGATCCACCTGAAGAACATCAAGCTGCTGGCCGGGGTCCCGCTGCTGGGATGGGTGGTGCGCGCGGCGGTGGACTCCGAGATGTTCGACAGGTAGATGAACGTAGATTGTTAGTTGCAGGCAGCACTAATGTAATGTGTGTTTGTGTATATTTTTTTAAATTTTCATATTTACAATTTTTAAATTGTCAAATTTTTTATTAATGTATTATTACATTAATTAATTTATATATTTTTTTTGTACATTTATTTTCATATTTCTTGTTAACTTATTTATTTTCATATTTTGTTTTTGAAATGTATTTTTTGTCACATTTTGTGTTAATGTATTATTACATCAATTATTTTTTGTAAATTTGTTTTCATATTTCTTGTTAAAACTTATTTTCACTTATTTATTTAAGTATTTTGTTTAACTTTATTTTCAGACATATTTATATATATTTTATTTTCATTTTTTAAAATGTATTTTTTGTCACATTTTGTGTGACTGTATTATTACATTAATTCATTTTTATACTTGTAAATTTATTTTCACACTTATTTTCATATTTCTTGTTAAAACTTATTTTCACTTATTTATTTTCATTTTTTCTTTAACTTTATTTACAGACATATTTATCTTTATTTATATATATTTTCTTTTTGAAATGTATTTTCATATTTATATATGTTTTATTTATCTTTCAGATTTTGTTAAAATTTAATTTCAGATTTATTTATATGTATATCTTAGTTATTTTCATATTTTGTTTAAATTAATTTTGACATTTATTTATATATTGAAGTTATTTTAAATTTTTTAACATTTATTTTATTTATATATTTTATTTATTTATTTTCACATATTTTATATATTTTCATATTTATTTATATATTTTCACATATTTTAATGTATTTATTTTCACATTTAACGAACCAAATGAATATTTTAGATGGATCCAGGTTGTTTTCCATGTATGAAATTTAAAGTAATGAATGTTGGCCAAAAACATGTGAGACCTCTAAAACGTAAAATGTTTCCTCCCAGTCCTGATATGCAGGTTCCGTGATATTATGAAGCCCTAAAAAGGCAGTTGAATTGTCGGAATAACGAATAAGTTTCAATCCGGCCTCCATGACGACGACACTTTTTTCTTCCTCAGCGTCTGGGTTTCGACCGACCACGACGATATCGAGAAGGTGGCGAAGTCCTGGGGCGCCAAGGTCCACCGCAGGAGCCCCGGAGTCTCCAAAGACTCGTCCACGTCCCTGGAGACCATCCAAGAGTTCGTCAGGATCAACCCAGGTACGCCTGGACCGGACCGGGACCCGGGCGGAGGACCTTGAGCGCGCCCGTTTTCTGATTGAAGAGTTTTGTTGTTGTTGTTTACTCAGAGATCGGCGTGGTGTGCAACATCCAGGCCACCTCCCCCTGCCTCCACCCCTTCCACCTGAAGGAGGCGCTGGAGATGATCACGCAGCAGGGCTTCGACTCCGTCTTCTCGGTGGTCCGGAGGCACCAGTTCCGCTGGCAGGAGGTCAAGAAAGGATGTAAGCCAACGAAATACTTTCGACATTTAAAATCTGCAAACTCACTTTACCGAACTTTAATTAGTCTTTTATTGAGTTTTACAATTTTATCAACAGGGTATGATCCCATATTTAAGTGTTTCCATCTATAAGAGTAGCAACAACATTTATCAAAGGAACTGGACTCTAACTTTCATTTATCTCCACTGACCACCAGGGGGCTTCTCTGGTTGTATAGAAGTCTATATAGTGACTCTACTTCTCTCTTGATGTATTCCCTCTGTAAACATGAGTTTAGTCTTCTTCTTCTCTACAGCATGATGTCATCATTTAGTGCATGGTGGTTCCTGGTTCTCCCTCCAGTCACATGACCCGGGGAAAGTTGCACCGGGTCATGTGACTCGTCATATGTGGCATGTCTCGCATTGTTCACCGTCATAAGGCGACTCCCTAAAATACACAGAGACGCAATTAGTTTGATTGTGTAGGAAACAAAAAAACGAGTCTGTTGAGATTCCTCGAGAGCCGGCGTCAGAGGGAAGGTCGCAGAAGGTCACAGAAGCGTTGGAGTGAACGTCATTCGACACATTTGGGAATATTTCATATTTAATTTCAGACCTTTTTTTTCGTGTGTGTTTCTCGGATCGAGTTCTTCTTGACGTGTACGTGTCGCGGACCTCCTTTCTGACCTAAGCCCCGCCTCCTTCCAGCCGGCGAGGAAACCAAACCGCTGAACCTGGACCCGGCCGGCCGGCCGCGGCGCCAGGACTGGGACGGCGAGCTGTGTGAGAACGGATCCTTCTACTTCACCACGGCGGACAACGTGCTGACCCGGGGACTCCTGCAGGTTGGGGATGAAATACACAAAATATAATACACACAATATATATATATTTACACAACGCCAAAATCACGCAAACGATTGGCCGGCCGTCGTCCTGCAGGGCGGGGCGGTGGCGTACTACGAGATGCTGCCCGAGTACAGCGTGGACATCGACGTGGACATCGACTGGCCGGTGGCGGAGCAGAGGGTTCTCCGGTGAGGCGACTATTATGGCGATATCTGGTTTTTAGATTTAATGTTCTGCCTCTTTTGAGAATTTTACTATACAAAAAAAAAAAAGGATTGTTGGGGAGGATCAGAAAAAGGGGGACGGATATTTAAATATTCAGTTTTGCTGAAGTAAGGGTGGTCTTGGACTTTTATTTCATCTAACCCCCCGAAATTCCAATTGTGTTCAAATAGTTTCATCAAAATATATATATATATATTTTTTTAAAATTATATATATTTAATATCTACACTTATTTAAATATATATATTTTAAATTATATATATATGTAATATATATACACTTATTTAAATATATATATTAAATTATATATATAAACACATTTATTTAAATATATATATTTAAAATTATATATATAATACAGGACTGTCTCAGAAAATTAGAATATTGTGATGAAGTTCTTTATTTTCTGTAATGCAATTAAAAAAACAAAAATGTCATGCATTCTGGATTCATTACAAATCAACTGAAATATTGCAAGCCTTTTATTCTTTTAATATTGCTGATTATGGCTTACAGCTTAAGAAAACTCAAATATCCTATCTCTAAATATTAGAATATCATGAAAAAGTATACTAGTAGGGTATTAAACAAATCACTTGAATTGTCTAATTAACTCGAAACACCTGCAAGGGTTTCCTGAGCCTTGACAAACACTCAGCTGTTATAAATCTTTTTTTTTACTTGGTCTGAGGAAATATTAAAATTTTATGAGATAGGATTTTAGAGTTTTCTTAAGCTGTAAGTCATAATCAGCAATATTAAAAGAATAAAAGGCTTGCAATATTTCAGTTGATTTGTAATGAATCCAGAATGCATGACATTTTGGTTTTTTTAATTGCATTACAGAAAATAAAGAACTTTATCACAATATTCTAATTTTCTGAGACAGTCCTGTATATGTTTTAATACATATATATTTCTCTATATATATATTTTAAAAAACTTTTTTTTGTAAAATAAATTTATATGTAAATCTGTCAATGTAATATAATAATAAAATATAGCAGATAAAAAGACAAGAGTTTAGTTGAGAAATGAAACTGAAGGTAATCTAAGCTTTAGCATCTATTTCGAGGTTCACCTGCCCTCTCATCCTGCCCCCCCCCCCCCCGTGCTTCTCCCCCTCAGGTACGGCTACTTCGGGCGCGCCACGCCGGAGGTGGTGCGGCTCATGTTCTGCAACGTCTCCGGGTGTCTGACGGAGGGACGCATCTTCATGTCCAATTCCGGGGAGGAGATGGTGTCGATCCACACCAGAGACACCGCCGGCATCCGCATGCTGCAGAAGCAACAAATGGAGGTCGGGAAACCGGTCGGAAGTGTTAAAAATAAATTTAAAAAAAAGGCACGGGTCTCACTACCTTCTGGCTCCACCAGGTGGTGCTGTTGACGTCCAAGCTGGACCCGGTGAGCCGCTCGCTGGCCGACAAGCTGGCCGAGAGGACGGGCTGCGAGGTGGCGGAGGTGGGGGAGGAGCCGCTGGATGACCTGAGGCCGATGGTGGAGCAGAGGAAGCTGAAGTGGAAGGACGTGGCCTACATGGGTAAGGCGCCGTCCACGTGAATCTGTCCATCGGTAGATATGTCAGAAAAAGGTTTTATTATAATTTAATATATATTAAATGTTTTCATTAAATTATAATAAACCATTTTATTTTTTTAATAGAAATATACTTTATATATATATATTAGGGCTGGGCAACGATTACAATTTTTAATCTCATTTGTATTCGCAAAATCCAATAATTAATTCAAAAGTAGTGTATAGCGCACTTCTATTTTAAATGTTCTGCCATATGAATGAAAGTGCCATAACATGTCAGGACATTGTCAAACGCAGTTATGCAGAGACACTGACAGAACGCTGGAGACTGTGAAGCAGGGACGTGATCACAAGGCAGTCGTCTCGCAGCAGCGATCATATTTGGTGCTCTGTGACTTTATTTGACCAGATTTGAGTTTGTGAAAAAGAGGACACTTCGTCTCGGGGGGATTAAACATCTCTCTTGTTCTGCCTGTTTTGTGATATACATGCCTAAAAGGTGCCTAATATTTCTAGACTGAAATAATATCGGCATTATAATTATTATAACTGAGGATTTTTTTAGTTGCCTATTTCGTGGAGCCCTCTCAGGACGTGGTGCCCTCCGCACAGCGCGTAGGTCTCAAAAGCAGGACATGTCCGGGGAAAAGAGGACGTCTGGTCACCCGATGTCCAGTCGTCCCCATGAGAGCAACAGCACGTTGTGAAGCTGTCGCTTTTGCAGTCCAATCCTTTTCATCCAGCTGGTGTATTCTCCATGTGACGTGTGTCTTGAGGGCGTCTCATACCTGCCGTCATTTGTTGAGATTCTCCATGTTTGTTAAACCGCGAATGACTTTCTTTTCCGGTTCCGCAGCAATCAGTCGCAGACTTTTACAAAATAAAAGCCTGTGAGCAACACACTTTTACAATAATAAAATAAATAATAAAGCCTGCGTTAACGCGCGATAAAATAATTGTCGTTAATTAATTGATGCGTTAACGCAAGGTTAACGTGCCCAGCCCTAATATATATATAAAAAGTGTATATCTTTTTATAAATATAAACAGATTAAAAAATATATAGTTCTTTATACTTAAAAACAAAAAAATATATCCATTTTAATTTTATATATATGTCTTTTAAATTAAACCTTTTTTATATATATATATTTTTCCCATGGCTTCTGCAAGTCTGTTTTTAAAGACAAAAAATGTTTATTAAATTATAATAAACATTTATTTGTATTATATATATTTGTATGTTATATATATTTGTATTTTATATATATATAAAATATATATATATATTTAATATGTGATCTCCAAAAATATCCTAAATGTTTATTGATGACTTCATGTGGTAAATGTGTGACTTTATAATCTTAGAAATTGTGGATGTTTTTCTAACTTTTGATCTCAGATCATCCTGAGTTTATTCTCCTAAACGGCTCTCTACTGCCCCCTGGTGGCTAAACTGTGATCCTCACGCAACACGCCTGTGTGTAAAGACTGTTATTTCTCCTCAGGCGTCGACGCGCAGGACGTCAAGTGCCTGAACCTGGCGGGTCTGAGCGCGGTGCCCAGCGACGCCCCGTCGGTCGCCGTCAACGCCACCAAGTACACGTGCCACCGGGCCGGCGGCGCCGGCGCCCTGAGGGAGTTCGCCGAGCACATCCTCCTGCAGAAGGAGAAGGCCAAGGCGCAGATGGAGCAGCACCGCATCGACCGCCATGACTTCTGATCCACACGAAGCATTTCAGTTTCATCTGGGATTCAACACTATTTTTAATAACGTGACGTTATTATTATGCTCTTTAGAAGTTACATTCATTTTTAATTTTACTACGGAATATGAAATTTACCAGGTTTTGTCGTTGTTGGAATTCTACCGAATAAGTACACCTAAGATGTGAAATGGAAAGAAAACAAATATATATGAATAGAGATGAAGTATTTAAAATGCCTATGTATGTAATAGATCATAAGCATCTTGAGTGTCTAGAAAAGCGCCTCATAAAATATTAGATGAAGCATTTTAAACAAATGTATAGTTCAATGTTAATATATTTGTCATGTTGATGTCTCATCTTGGCCCGGTCGCTCTGATAAATATGGAAATTTATTTTTGGATGTGTTGGGAAGGTTTTAAGTCTTAATTTGAGTAAATATTTGGGAAACTGGTGTTGCATTTGTTTTTCATGATCAGCAAATCTATCGTTAAACTGTTTGAGCATTAAAATGTCATAAAAAAAAAAAAAAAAACCTGTTAGTTTCCTCTAAAGCTCAATATGGAAATAATGAATGCAAGAACAATAAGATTTGTTTTTAATAAATCAGCAAATCAATAAAAATACAATTTTCTTCACCTGCATTCATAAACTTTACAGTCAGAACATTTAAAGAAGATAAGTATTTATATATCTTATGTATATAAATTTAATATATACATATTTGATGTATATCAAATATGTATTTCTATTTAATATATATAAGTTATATATATATTTAATGAATACATATAAATATATATTTCCATACTGTGAATCTGAATTCATCTACACTTGTTTTTACAGATTTACCAGTTTTTTGTATAAATATACATATATGATATATATTATATATATATATCTTTTTATATATATATATAAAAGATATATAATTTTTTCCGTGCATCCAGGTGTCAATCCTTCATGTACACTGGAGTGATAATTAGCGGCATGTCGTTCTTCCCAGATTTGTTGGTGCAGGGGCTGAAGAACGGGTAGATGCATTCGGTGAACGTGTCGTTGAAGGTGTAGATGTGAACTTTGGTGTCGACGCTGTAGAAGGACACCTGCGGAGCCCAGAGGACACGCGGCGTTCACAAACACTCGGCAGGAGACGTGAAAAAACCAAACATGACGTCACAAGCGTTTCCCATACTGCACCTGGCCTTTCTCGTAGTCCACGAAGATCCCGATCCGGTGTGGCCGGAGGTCCAGACGGACGCTTGTGGAGGGTTCACTGCGAAAGGCGTAATTATTCCTGAGGGACAAGACACTCAGATGAACACACGACACTCGTAAGATACATTATGATATATATATATACCCGTCTACCATCTTTTAAAAAGGAGATATATCATGCTCACATCTCTGGAGTGTGTTGATACTTTATATACATATAGATTATTTATAAAGCACCGAGACATGCCACAATTAATAGAAAATAAAACATTTTTATTAGGATAAATGGTTGCTTTGAAGATTAAAGATGCGTTAGTTAACCTTTTGGCCACTAGAGGGCAGCAGAACCAACTGTAAACACCACAGGGACACTTTACGACATACACAGATAATAGACAATAGAAGCCTCAATTTGGCCACGTTAGCTGCCGCCATCTTGGTTTCTCTTTGGTTCCAAGGTAATAAATAATGTTTAAGATGCTTTGAAGATTAAAATTAACCTTTTGGCCACTAGAGGGCAGCAGAACAAACTGTAAGTGTTCCGACATACACAGATAATAGATGTTTGGAAGCCTCAATTTGGACACGTTGGCTGCCGCCATCTTGGTTTCTTTTTGGTACCAGAAGGGACACGAGAGGGTGGAATACGGTTAATAAGCTTTTTTTTTTTTTACAATCAACTTTCATGAACTGAAAGCTGTGAAAGTTTTTTAAAGTTGTAAGATTAAAAAACAGGGATAAATCCCAGACCTGACATCGCCGTGGTAGCGGCCTGTCAATCACAAGATTGCGTGGGATTGGGATGAGAATGGGATTGTGGATAATTAACTGGTGGTGCACCTGTTTCTCAGACTGAGGAACCAGTATCCGTTGCTCGGGATAACCTCGATCTTCCCCTTCCTTTTGATCGATTGTCTGGCGATTCCAAGATCCCAGTCCGTCTTCCTGCCCACCTCCACCTGACCACAGGAAGTAAGCCGTTAAAATTCAACCAAACACTGAAACATACGAGTGTAAACATTTCATTGTCAAATTATTATTTACATTTTTTTTAATTATCACAACATAACACTTATACAGTATATATGTGATTTATATTATACAATATTTATATTTTATTAGAATATATTTATATTGTATATTTATGATATCTATATTTCATTATAATATATGTATGATATTTATATTGTATATTTAAATTTATGATATTTATATTTCATGATAATATATTTACGATATTTATATTTTATTAGAATATATTTATGATATTAATCTTGTATATTAATATTGTATATTAATATAATTATATTGTAATATAATATATTTACAATATTTATATTGTACATTTATAATATATGGTATTTATATATCATATTATACTGAATATTATTATTATATGATATATACAGGACTGTCTCAGAAAATTAGAATATTGTGATGAAGTTCTTTATTTTCTGTAATGCAATTAAAAAAACAAAAATGTCATGCATTCTGGATTCATTACAAATCAACTGAAATATTGCAAGCCTTTTATTCTGATTTATTGCTGATTATGGCTTACAGCTTAAGAAAACTCAAATATCCTATCTCTAAATATTAGAATATCATGAAAAAGTATACTAGTAGGGTATTAAACAAATCACTTGAATTGTCTAATTAACTCGAAACACCTGCAAGGGTTTCCTGAGCCTTGACAAACACTCAGCTGTTATAAATCTTTTTTTTTACTTGGTCTGAGGAAATATTAAAATTTTATGAGATAGGATTTTAGAGTTTTCTTAAGCTGTAAGCCATAATCAGCAATATTAAAAGAATAAAAGGCTTGCAATATTTCAGTTGATTTGTAATGAATCCAGAATGTATGACATTTTTGTTTTTTAAATTGCATTACAGAAAATAAAGAACTTTATCACAATATTCTAATTTTCTGAGACAGTCCTGTATATATGAACATATTGAATTGTATGAATAAGATGTCTTTATGTCAGTGTTAAATATTTAACTACAAAGTAGAAATGTGTGTTTATATAATATAAAAACTAAAATAATCTTGTGTTAAAATATATATCAACCTTTTTTGGAAAGACAAAACAATTTACAAAATAAACAAATCTAATTTAAAGGGGGGAGATCCAAAAAACAAATCTATTAATTAGATTTCTGTCTCTTTGACTTCCATCATATCCTCTTTCAGACCGATTGGAAATAAAAGATATAAAATATACATTTAACATCTGTAGATTAAAAAAAAAACGCCTTGACTACATATTTAAATATATAAAATTCCTGAAAACCTCTATAAAGTGCCCGTGTCACGTTGAGGGGGGTGGGGGGGGGGAGTTCTCACCTCCCAGTAGTGTCTCCCGGAGGAGATGGCCTCTCTCCCCACGACGCAGACCACCCTGTCGAACCGCTCCGGGTTGTCCGGAACCACCTGGTGTCGATCTGCACACCTCACCTGCGGGAGCACCGAGAAGCTCATCAATAAACTTTATTAGGCCCGACAGAATGACGTGTACAGACGCCCGGTTACCTGCATTCTGACGTTTTCTATATGCTTTGTATGCGATGAACATTATTAGTAGAAATCGCTTGTGTGGCTGTAATTTTGACACTTCAATTTTTTAAAATATATATATATTTTTTAATTTTCATTTCCTTATTTAAATTCTTAATATAATATGTCTTTGCTATTTTATTGTAAAAAAATGTTTGCTACTGCTTCAAGAAATTTCCCCCTCGTGGATGAATACATTAAAATCTAATCTAATTTTACCTATCTAATCTAATCTAATCTCATCTAATATATCTAATCTATCTATTTAACGAGGCGTCTCACACTCTTCATGTCGTCTGACACGAGGAGTCTCGGGTGAGCGGTGTTGGCGTCCAGAGTCACGTCCACTGTGTTGAGGGAAGAAAACAAAACTGTAAACAACTTTTATTTATTTATTTTGTATTAATTTTAAAACTGCTTCGCACCTGCGTAATCCTCAACCCTCATCGTCTCTGTAGAAAGAAAAAAATCCAAGAATAAAACAGCTGTTAAAATAAATGTGCAATGTATAGATTTACATAATTTAAGGTGGACTGCTCAAACGACTACGTGCAGAATACGTACGTATTTAACTTAAGGTGGAATGCATAAGATTCGCTCAAAGAGTTTGTATTTGAACAACTCTAAAGGTGGATGGCAGATATCGTTCACTGTTTAATACACTTTATGAGCCTTTATGTTGAACATATTTAAGGCGGACTGGGAGTGGACACTCACCGGGCTGATATGGGACCGGACTGGGAGCGAGTGCCGAGTCAGCAAAACCTGAAGAGGAACAAATGAGAACTTCCTGAACTCAGAAGAACTCATGTGAGTAAAAACACACCCTCTTCATAAAATATATATTTATATATTTTTGCATTCAGCCCACCTGTTCCCGCGAGGATCAAAAGCTCCTCCTTGAACTTCTCCACCTCAGCTGCCAGAGACCTGTAGATGGGCCCCGTTCCCAGGTCAGAGGTCACCGACACCCCGGACCAGTCTTTGACGGGTGGAGGACTGGAGATGACGGGGAACGTCTGGAAAGTGGAGATAAGATATATATACAGGACTGTCTCAGAAAATTAGAATATTGTGATGAAGTTCTTTATTTTCTGTAATGCAATTAAAAAAACAAAAATGTCATGCATTCTGGATTCATTACAAATCAACTGAAATATTGCAAGCCTTTTATTCTTTTAATATTGCTGATTATGGCTTACAGCTTAAGAAAACTCAAATATCCTATCTCTAAATATTAGAATATCATGAAAAAGTATACTAGTAGGGTATTAAACAAATCACTTGAATTGTCTAATTAACTCGAAACACCTGCAAGGGTTTCCTGAGCCTTGACAAACACTCAGCTGTTATAAATCTTTTTTTACTTGGTCTGAGGAAATATTAAAATTTTATGAGATAGGATTTTAGAGTTTTCTTAAGCTGTAAGCCATAATCAGCAATATTAAAAGAATAAAAGGCTTGCAATATTTCAGTTGATTTGTAATGAATCCAGAATGCATGACATTTTTGTTTTTTTAATTGCATTACAGAAAATAAAGAACTTTATCACAATATTCTAATTTTCTGAGACAGTCCTGTATATATATTTTATTTAAATAACCCACACATGTTTTCCCATCACGCCTCGTTAAGACCCTCCACTGACCTTGTTGTGTATTTTTTATTCAGTCAATCAAATCAAATACAATACAATATTATTATATATAATATACAAAAGAGAAAGACTGAAAGGTATAGGTAGAAGCAAAAAATGCTTATAAATTCCTATCCTAAATTAAAATGAAATAAATCAGAAAATTAATATAAAATAAAGACAAAAAAAGAAAAAAGAAAATAAAAAACAATATATATTTATATATATACACATATATAGACATACACATGCATTCATACATACGCATACGTTTAAAAAAAATCACATTTATAACTCAAGAATTGTTTTATAAATAATTCCCTTGAAAACCAAAAAGGAGTTCACCATTCTTACATCCATTTCAACATTATTCCATTATTGGACCCCTACAACAGAAATACATCTTCTTTTAATCCCTTTTTTAGCCTTTTGTACCATGAACTTACAAACATCTCTCAAATCATACCTTCATGCAGTGAATGTAGTCCTCGGACAGGGCGAGCTCGGCGAGGCCGCTCTCCCTCCTCTGCAGCTCTTCCAGCTCCAGCTCCAGCTGTCGTTTCATGGCGCCGGCCTGCAGCGCGGCCGCCACGCGGCTCGCGTCCATCGTCTCCATCAGCTTCGCCTGGGAGCGCTCGATGGCCGACACCAGCTCGGAGAACAGGCAGACGCTGCCCGCCGTGTTGCGCTCCACCGCCAGCTGAGGAGGGAACGTGTCCGGGATCAGGGTCACAGTTTCAGGAACAGAAAAATATATATATGCAAAAAGGAAAAGCTTGAAAAGTTGTTTACGTCCTCTTAAAGTTAGGAATACATATTTCATTTTAGAACGCTCAACCGCCAACAGGGGGTTAAAAATAAATACATAAATATAACAAAATCAGGAATATAAAACCTTTGGAAATTTAATTCAGACTTCAAATGTATGCACCCACAAATATATATATATTTATATATGTGTATATAAATACTAATTAAATAAATATATTTGTATATATATTTATTTAATATATATATTCATATACACATATAAATATATATATATGTCAATAAATCTCTATATATATTTATTTAATATATATAGTCACATACATATATATATATGTGTGTAAATAAATATATATTAAATAAATATATATACACACATACATATATATTTATGTATATATATATCTGTATATAACTATATATTAAATAAATAATATAAAACCTCCTAAATTACACCTAAACATTTAGTAAAATTTTTTTTTTAAATATCGCAATCAAGGGAATTAAAACCTTGACAATTGAAAATAACTAAATATTAGATCAAACAAAAGTGAAGTAAAAAAAAAGAAGAAAAAGGGATGACTCAGATTTCGCCACAGCTTACATACAGGAATGTGTGTGTGTGTGTGTGTTTGTTTACCTCCTGCTCAGTGGATGACAGATTGATCTCCTCAATCTTCTGGATCCTCTGTCTGATCATCTCCTTGACGTCCTTCTCCGACTCACTCAGCTGGACCTGCACACAAACAGGAAGTACAAACAGGAAGTACACTTTAGTACAAACAGGAACCTGGACACGTAGCGGAAAAGAAAACCGTCTTCGCCTTAAAACCAAGTCATCCGCTTCAAACACCATTCCGGTTTTCCCACCTTGGTTTTCATCCACTCGTCTTCGAGGGTCACCGTGTCGTGACCCTGATGGTCCTCGGTCTCACATTCAGGACAGACACACACTTGATCCGTCTTACAGTAAATCTGAAATCAGAGAGATGGCGTTTACCCGTCAAGCCTTAAATCGTGACACCATAACCAGCTGCAGACGGTTTACCGTACCACTATTCCTCTGTGGTGGATCTCACAGACGGGGAGCCGGGTGCTTATCTCGTTCCCGATCATGGTGAACCTTCTCCGGTTCAGGTAAAAGGGCGGCGCAGCATTTTCGGAGGGGCTTATTGGGGAGGCGATCATAGTTTGGTTCGGTACTGAAGAAGCAAGAGGGGTCGAGGCTGGTGTCGGCGGGACGGACTCTGAATCTAGAGATGAAATCAAGGGGAAAAAAAAAAAAATTACACAATTAAATAAATTAAAATTAAGAGAGAAAAAAAATGCAAGAATTAAAAAATTCAAGAATTCATAAATTAAAAGTATAACAAATTTAGAAATTAAAACATGTAAATATTTAGAACATTTTAATATTCATTAATTTAAACATTTACAAAATAATTGTCTCTTCCCCTTCAAATTGGGAATAAAGCACTCACCGACTGCTGGCTCTGCTACTTTGCTTGTCATGAATGAATATAGACACTGATATCTTGAAATGTACTAAAACACCTAATCCACCTGTCTTACCTTGGGTCTCACAGGGTATCGGCAGTGATGGCTCTTGCGTAGCTCGAGGAAGCCTCTTCTTCAATTCCGCAATTAAATCCTTTGGTATGCCTCCTCCTTCTCCCATGTGTCTTGCTGTTCCTCCTCTCAATCCTCTTCCTCTTCCTCCTGCTCCTCCCCCTCTCGTACCGTTCCCCACTCCTATCATTGATTTGAACTCGTTGGTAATCTCTCGCAGCGTCCTGTTGATCTGGAGCTCCGGTCGCTTCGGGAAGGTCTTATTACACAGAGGACACTGGTAAATCTAAGAGAGGGAACAAAAAACAACAAAACATATTAAAGTCAGAGGAAAGGGCAGAAAGAAGTCTAGAATTACTGCTTCACGGTTAGATGCCAGATGTTTCTAAGTGCCTCTCTTTCTGAGTAAAACAAAGATGGCAGCCAAACATTGGAGACTAATTATATCGCAGATATAAATAATAATGGGTACCGTGACCCCAAATGTATGCCAATATGATGGGCACACATCGAAAGGCTACAATGGAAATACACAAAGACAATGTACACAACGGACAAAACAAGGGATGAAGAAGAAGAAGACACACGAGTGGGAGAAGGAACGGAAGTCTTGGAACAGAAGAAGGAGGAATGAAAGGGGGTAAAACAAAGGGTGGGAAAGAAGACACATCTGGAATGATTGGCTCACATCGAAGGCTACAATGGAAATACACAAAGACAATGTACACAACGGACGAAACAAGGGAAGAAGAAGAAGAAGAAGAAGAAGACACACGAGTAGGAGAAGGAACGAAAGTCTTGGAACAAACTCCGGGAACAGAAGGAGGAATGAAAGGGGGGTAAACCAAAGGGTGGAAAAGAAGACACATCTGGATTGACTCCCGTGTGCCACACACTCACGGACCGTAGAGCCGTTCCAGTATTTGCTGATGCAGTCGATGCAGTAGCTGTGTCCGCACGACGTGGTGGAAGGGTTGGTGAACACGTCGAGGCAGATGGAGCACAGGAACTGCTCGTCGGACAGGAAGCTTCCACATAAGGACATCCTGTGGACGGCGAGAAAGTAGAGCACCGACGAGTCAACGACAAACACAAGCTAGTGGCGTTATTAGAAAGGTCCTTGAAGAAACCATCGTTGATAGATTCAGACATTAGGTCTTATGCAGAATATTCTGATCTTGCTTCCCACTGTATGGTAGTTGTTCTCGTTCCTGTCATCCCCTGCTGTTTTCTCCACAAGGGCTTCTAAGGGTGCTCATATCATGTTTTTTCCACTAGGGCATCCAAGGGTGCACATATGTTTTCTCCACTAGGGGCTACGGACTATTACAAACTACCAGAGCAGACCCCGCGCAATGGTGAGTGCCGACGCATCCCTAGCGGACGACCTGAACTCATTTTATGCACGGTTTGAGGCTAGCAACAACAGCGCTAGCTCGCCGGCTAACAACAACACCGTTAAGCGTAGCGGTGAGTTCTACCGCTGGGGATGAACACACACTCTCTGTGACCGAGCACAGTGTGAGGAGGGCTCTGTTGAGGGTGAACACCAGGAAAGCTGCAGGTCCAGATGGCATATCTGGGCGAGTACTGAAGACCTGTGCTAACCAGCTAGCTCCAGTGTTCACCACAATATTCAACCTCTCCTGGCTGAGTCCGTGGTCCCCGCCTGCTTCAAGAGATCCACTATTGTCCCTGTGCCCAAGAATGCTTCTCCAGCATGTATGAATGACTACCGACCGGTGGCCCTCACCTCGGTGGTCATGAAATGCTGAGAGGCTGATAAAGGACTACATCTGCGCCTTCCTCCTTCCTCCATGGACCCGCTGCAGTTTGCTTATCGCCCAAACAGATCCACGGATGATGCTGTCTCCCAGGTACTGCACACCACACTCTCTCATCTGGACAGCCAGAGGGGGCTATGTGAGACTACTGTTCATTGATTATAGTTCAGCTTTCAACACCATAGTCCCTCCAGACTGGCGGCAAGCTGATTGAGGTGGGACTGAACATCCCCTAGTGAGCTTGGATCCTAGACGTCCAGAGGGCCAGGCCACAGGTGGACAGCATGGGCAGACACACCTCAAATCCCTCACCCTGAACACAGGATCCCCCAGGGTTGCGTCCTCAGCCCCTACTGTACTCCCTGTACACACATGACTGTGTGGCCAGGTTCAGCTCAACACCATCATCAAGTTTGCGGATGACACAGTGGTGGTGGGCCTGATCTCCGACAACGCGAGAAGGCCTACCTGGAGGAAGTTGCTGATCTGTCACTCTGGTGCCAGGACAACAGCCTCATCATGAATGTCACCAAAACTAAGGAGCTGATTGTGGACTTTAGGAAGGTACAACAACAGAGGACGTACTCACCACTGGGGATTAACGGGACTACTGTGGAGAGGGTGAGCGGGTATAAATACCTGGGAGTCCACATCACCGAGGATCTGACATGGTCAACAAACACAGACACTCTGGTGAGAAAGGCAAGGCAGCGCCTCTACCACCTCAGGCAGCTGAGGAAATTTAAAGTTTCCCAGAGGATCCTTCAGTCCTTCTACTCTGGAGCTGTAGAGGCGTCCTGACAGGAAGCATCACAGCCTGGTTTGGCAACTGCTCCGCTCAGGACAGGAAGGCTCTGCAGAGAGTAGTGCGTTCGGCTGAGCGCACTATTGGAACTACACTCCCACCCTGCAGGACTTGTACACCAGGAGGTGCAGAACCAGAGCCGGCAGGATCATGAAGGATCCTCACCACCCCAACAACAGACTGTTTCAGCTGCTGCGGTCAGGCAGGCGCCTCCGTAGTCACGCTGCAAGAACAGAGAGACTGAGACGGAGTTTCTTTCCTCAGGCCATCAGGATTGTGAACTCCGACCTCACCAGGACCCCCACATAGACCCACACAACTGCCCCTCTTAGGCACACACACACACACACACACACACACACACACACACACTTACTGTAAATATTGTGTTGTTTTTTATTTGTAAATAGTGTGTACTTGTTGCCCTTGCACATTCCTGCTGAGCATTGCCACTTTCATTTCACTGCACACCCTGTGTGTGTATGTGACAAATAAAACATCTTGAATCTTGAATCTTGAATCATATCATGTTTTCTCCACTAGAGGAGCTTCTAAGGGTGCTCATATCATGTTTTCTCCACTAGGGCATCCAAGGGTGCACATATGTTTTCTCCACGAGAGGGGCTTCTAAGGGTGCTCATATCATGTTTTCTCCACTAGAGGAGCTTCTAAGGGTGCTCATATCATGTTTTCTCCACTAGAGGGGCTTCTAAGGGTGCTCATATCATGTTTTCTCCACCAGAGGGGCTTCTAAAGGTGCTCATATCATGTTTTTTCCACTAAAAGGGCATCCAGGAGTGCACATATCATATTTTCTCCACTAGAGGGGCATCCAAGGGTGCACATGTTTTCTCCACGAGAGGGGCTTCTAAGGGTGCACATATCATATTTTCTCCACTAGAGGGGCTTCTAAGGGTGCTCATATCATGTTTTTTCCACTAAAAGGGCATCCAGGAGTGCACCTTATCATGTTTTCTCCACTAGAGGGGCTTCTAAGGGTGCTCATATCATGTTTTTTCCACTAAAAGGGCATCTAAGAGTACACCTTATGTTTTTTCCACTAGAAGGGCATCCAAGGGTGCACATATGTTTTCTCCACTAAAAGGGCATCTAAGAGTGCACCTCATCATGTGTTCTCCACAAGGGCATCCAAGAGTGCACCGTATCCTATTTTCGCCAACTAAAAGGTCATCCAAGATTGCACCTTGTCATGTTTTCGCCACTGGAAGGGCATCCAAGAGTGTATCTTATCTTGTTTTCTCCACTAGAAGGGCTTCTAAGAGTGCACCGTATCATGTTTTCTCTATTTGAAGGGATCCCAAGAGTGAACCTTGTTTTCTCCTCTAGAAGGGCATTTAAGGTTGCACCGTGTCATGTTTTCTGGACTAGAAGGTATCCCAGAGTGCACCGTGTCATGTTTTCTGGACTAGAAGGTATCCCAGAGTGCACCGTGTCATGTTTTCTGGACTAGAAGGTATCCCAGAGTGCACCGTGTCATGTTTTCTCCGCTAATGTGTGTGTTTTAGATGAAAGGCAGTCTTAGGGGAGGGAAGCTTACATTCTGAGAGACAAAGGGAAACAACATGCAACACAAATACAAATCACCTCTGTTGTCATAGATCAGACGAGGATGGTCAGAAGACTTTAGGAATGAAGTGAGGCGAGATGTCTCGTTTCAACACAGCAACATGTTTTGCAAAACCTCTCTTTTAAACTGGAAGCGTAAGACTTCAAGACGAATCATACGAGGCGACACATTTCAAATACGTTATGTTGGAGTAGTGATTAGTTGTCAACGCAGACAAACATAACGCAGTCTTCCTCTGCTCTTCTATTATGTGGAACCTGAATTATCTTCTGGCACGTTTATGTCACATTATTAAGGAGAGTCAACTAGTTCAGTGACATTGCAGTCGGATAGGTGGGACTATAATAAAACGATTGTTGTTGGCTTGTTTCTGTGATCGCGGGGGGAGGGGGAGGAGGAGGAGCAACTGTTTGCCCTCCAAAATGTACGGCATCCAAAATGTGAGAACGACCCTAAATATGTCGTTATGCAAGATTGTGGGTCGATTTATTTATTTGTGAAAAAGCTTTTTAGTCAAAATGCTGACCTTAACTTAACAAACTGGCCTCAAACATGATTTTTAGAGGTTTAAATAGCGAGAACTTAACCACCTTCTAAGGTTTAGGGTTGAATCCTCCTGTAACATTGCAGCTTATAGCTTTGGGCTCAATAGCCCTGAAGGAAATTAGTTTGCATCCAACACATGACAAAAGAGAAGGAACAACCTATCACGACCCATAAATCACTGCAACAAAGAGACGTTTCTTCCAACCGACTTCAGGAAGCAATTAAAAGTGGTTTGATTCAATTAAAACATTTGAATTACACATGTAATTACAGACTCTTACTTTGAAGGATGTTTGGAAAAAAACTAAACTTTGTTGGTCTCACAAGTATCTGTAACGTAAAAACTGGAATTTTAAATTAAATTCGATTAAACCAAACGACACCAATCAGTCCACCGAGAGAAAAGAAAATATTGAAAAAAATGAAACAAGAGAAATTAGAAAAACTAAAATAGCAGCATGACTTTTTAACAATGCAAATCGTATGACTTGACATGTCAGGTACATGTGGTGCATGAGATCAGACCCGCTGGTCCCTGGTGAATAAACACTTTTCTTGCACTATAAACATTAATCATGAAATAAGTTTAAATATTGATACCTTACCTGTTGGTAGGTCAGACTTTTAAAAATGGCTCCAACAAAACGCTCCAGAAAAGTAAAAAACCTCTTTTTTCTCGATCTCTACACGTCGAATCTCGATCGCATACAAAGTGTGTTTTTTGCTTCTCAGGCTGCGACATTTAAAATGGTGTCGGGCCACGCCCACTCACCTGTCTACGTTTGGCAGGTAAATGCGGCAAGACTGGTTCAGGTACAAACATATTTGAAGAGACAAATGTTTCCTCCTTTATTTTTTCTTTCATTTATTTATATTTATCTGGCCGTTGACAGGTTTTTAAAATGTGAAAATAACTCCCGACACCCGACTTGTGAGATCTTATCTGATGTAATATGTGATGATGATATAGTCAGATAAAAATGTGTTGAAGGCTCGATACGGGAAAATACAATGTTCTTTGTCGTAATTTCTCCATGAATCACTTTTGGTGTCGCACAGGACCTTCACGCGGGTCCCCCGAGTGAAGGTCCTGCGATGGTTCTGACCCGTTCGCCGGTGTTTTCATTGGCCGTCGAAGGATTCCTGGCTGTATTTGACTGAGGAAGTCAAAGCTTGAACCGCACAATGCGCCTCTGTTACACCCTGCAACTAATTACCTTTCATGACAATAGCGCTGCTCCACTCTGAACGCCGTGTGCCGCTCTGCTATGTTGTTGGAATCCAAACCACTTTCGGATATCTCGCATACCTTCCAGTGCGCGACGCGTTCTGCCGAAGAGAGATGAGCGGATCCTCAGACGAGATACCCGGAGAGAATGCCGCTTTCTTTTTTTCTAAACCTTCTCCTCAATCATTCAAATGATTCGGCTTCTAAGGATTCACGACCTCTGGCACGTGCAAACATTTCTTTGTGCGATGCACTTGAAAGAAAATGTTGTGGCAAAGGTGAATGGGTGGGTCCAAAAACACAGGAGACTTTAGTTTGAGACCTCAAGTTTAAATATTTTAAGTTACGCAACATACAGGGTTCATACACATGTCGACCAATGGGGTTACAGGACTTCTTTTTGCATGACCTTAACCGTTGTGGAATCTCGGTGTTTACATAATAAATAGCGTGTTATCCCTGAGCTACTGTTGCCACCGAGCCTCTTAGTCAAGGTGTGTTCACTCGCAGCGCGGGGAGAATGTATGCCGGCTTACATTTTGAGCGTTTTTCTTTTAAAGTCATTCATTATTTCAAACTGAGCGTGAATGGAAATGTGATAACACATTTTCCTTTAACTTTTTTATTGAAAGAGAATTTTTATTTTTTAGAGCAACCATATTTTTTTTGCAAATTGATTTTTTAAAATGTTTTCTTTTTGAGAGCGACGATTTTTGTTTTGAGTGAATTTTGTTTTAATCGCAGTTTTTTTAAAAAGAATTTCTTTTAGTGTTTTTCTTTTTGAGAGCGACATTCTTTTGAGAGCAAATTTTTTTTCCCACTTTTTTTTTGAGAGTGGATTTTTTAATTATTATTATTTTTTGAGAGTGGATTATTTTTTGAGAGCAACATTTTTTTTTGAGAGTGAATATTTTATTTAGAGGCAATTTTTTTTGAGAGCCAATTTTTTTTTTGAGAGCCAAGTTTCTTTATTTGCAGCAACACATTCTAGTTCCATCAGCAACACTAACAATTCAATTATTAACAAGCGAGAAATTTGCTCTCAAAACCTTTTTGTTTGTTTGCGTAATAAAGACACAAATCTACCGTCACACTAAATGCTCCACTTAGTTCACCAGCCGGGGGTCTACAGAGTGTTTTTCCAACTTTTCCCCTGCAAGCTTTGGACAAAAAGGACGTCGCGAGAGTGAACCAGAACATTTCGGTTGTGGCTCTGCCAGAAGCACAAAGAGCCGAGCTGCACCCCTGAGCATGTGGAACAGCGTGTCGCTCCCATACAACTGGTTTTAAAGGCAACTGTGTGGCGCTAGATATAATGTCTATTCTGAGTTTCGTTTAAGCTCAACATGAGCACATTATTCTCGGCACATCCTTCAGGAGAACAGCTGAACGAGACATATGCCTGCATGCCAATAACTACCAACACGGCCTTCAGCGACACCGTCAACATGTCATCTTTCTAGGTCCCTGTGCGGTTAGACGGCACCAAAAACACACACAGCTACACAAAGACGATAAAAACCCAACACGTGCGCTTGTAAACTTCTACGTGTAAGTCCACGTCAACTCCCCCCACGACACAAAGGAAAAACTTAATATAGGACGCATCCAAAGATCCAACTATTCAGAGGGAAAAGGGCAAAACTGCCACTTAGAAATATAAACTTGCCCCTGATATCACTGGGAGAGGCACAACATGCCCCCATAATAATTTCGATAATTTAATAGCATTTTATTTTTGTTCTTTGATGTCCTATCTGTACTTTGGGGGCGGCTGTAGCTCAGTGGGGTAAGAGGGTCGTCCTGCAACCGCAAGGTTGTGGGTTCGATCCCCGCTCTCCCCATTAGTTGCAAGTCGAAGTGTCCTTGAGCAAGGCACTGAACCCCCAGTTGCTTCCCGGGCGCATCACTGCAGCCCACTGCTCCTTAATAACTAAGGATGGGTTAAATGCAGAGAACTAATTTCCCCTTGGGGATTAATAAAAGTGTATATTTATATTTATTTATTTATTTAGGCAGGTAAAAAAACAAATCTATAAATATAATTATTAATTATTTAAAAAAAGATATAATAGTTAAATAAATAACCACAAAGAAATAAGAAAATATAATATGATTTAATTTTTCTGTTTGTTTTTTGCTAAAACACTTTGAATCTATAGACTATTGCCTAATAATCTTATTATTGCCTAATACTCTTATTATTGCTATATTGATGAAAATTGCTCATATACTGTAAGCCTAAATAAGTATATTTATTATTTTTGAATAAAGGTTCAATGTTATTTCACAAGTTTAAAAAAAGTGCCCCAAATTTATTTTTAAATGCCCCTGGAATTCAGTCAGTGGGGGAAAAAACTGCCTCCTAAAAAATAAGTAACTGTCCTCCCCTGCATGTTAAAATAATAAATAATGAATTGGCTTCATTGATAAATGAAGTGCACGATTACCCGGGATTCCGTTGCGACGTCATCACAGGTTGTCGTCATGGTTTCCATCCAGTTGCCATAGATACTCTCTTCCTCTCGGAAAGGCCTCTGCTCACCAGCTTAACTTTTATATTCTGACCTATACTTTGAGGTGAGAAGGTGTTATGATGTCCCACTTCCTCCTCGTGGGGATTTTGTAAATACTAGAACGGTAACTGGAAGATGGAAGAAAAGACAAAAGGTGAAAAATAACACGGGGAAACAGAATAAATGCAAGTAAAACAAAAACAGAGCAGATTGAGAGACTTTTGGTTTAATAACCGGTTTACTGCTTTAATTCTTTAGTCTGGTCATTTTTCAAAATAAAACATTTCGGATGAATCAATCACATATTTCTTAATTCATTCTTTCTGAGCGGCCCGGTACCGAAAGGACCTCGTTTCTATTCATTTACTGTATATATGGTATGAAGATGTGCCTGTGAGGGATAACCGTGTTGTCCTGTTCCAATATTAACCATAATGCGCTCTGCTAGATTACGTCTGCTTCTCCAGCGACTCCAGCACGGCTCTCAGGATGGCGGCGACAGCCACGGCGCCGGGGTCGGGCAGGGTGACCCGCTCGGCCGCGATGTAGCTGGCCCGCCCCGCCCTCGCCGCGAGGTCACGGGTCGCCTCCGCCCCCGAGGCCGCTTTCTAGGAAGAGACGGGGATAAAAAGATAAAAAGGCAACTATATGGACGCACTAGTCGGGACAGCCGCGCCACGAAATGTATGTTACCGCACCCGCACGGCCGCCTGCAGTACAGCCATCTGTCCACCAGGCGGTGCTGTTGTCACCTTCAGGAGCTCATCAACAGCCGGACACAAGGCATCCAACTGGAGCAAGAGAGGGAGAGAAACAGCCTTTTAAATTAATTAATTAATAATCTACATGATATTTTAAAATCAGGAAATGCTTTTCTCATTTAAAAAGATGCAGGAAAAGGAGAATAACTCGCCATCGTTCTGTCTCCAGGCTCAGCGCCGCCGTACCTGAAAGACGGTTAGAGCGTCAACTTTGTATGATTCTCAAAATACCATACTATATATTTACCTTTTTTTAAATTAATGAAATAATCGTTTTGCCTGTATTTTGACACAAAATGATGACAAAAAGCTTGTGAAAGTTAAAAATGATTTAAAGTTGAAAAGAACGTATTATTATTTTCTATAATTGAAAACGCTTTCAAATGTTTTCAGACCTTTTCTTCTGCATTTTTTCTTTTTTAGATATAATTTAATATTTCTTTTACCCCGGAAAGGGATTATATAAAAAAATATGCATCCTCTTCGATTTTCAAGTATTACTTAGAACACGTAACTAAAAACCATCACACACCTGAATCCAATCCACATGAAGGTATATCAAAAAAAGTATATTGCACCTCCTCATGGCCTGTGTCCCAGCATGCATTGCACTAGCCCAGGCTGCAGCGTTGCTCTGCGCCTCAGTCACATGACCAGCCGCTGCCGTCAGAAACAGACTGTACAACTGACAGACACATGCAGATAAGTGTGTGTGTGTGTAGCACTTTATGTCAACATGTGTGGAATGTGTCAAAAACATACCGCTCCTGAAGACCCGCCCATCTTCTCCTGCACCAATCCAGCGAGGACCGATAGCAGCTGTCCGGGGTCGCCGGGGACAACGTGATCCCGGAGCCACTCCTGAATCGCTGAATGGGCATTTTTAATAAACGGTCGAGCCGATTCTTCACACGTGTGCTTGCATGTCATGGTGCAGCCGTTGATGTGAAACCTTTAGCAGCCGCCGCGTGAGTGTTCCCACAGTCTCCGTCCCCGGCGGCGCGGTCCAGGGCGTTGAGTTCTTCCCGCTTCTCCAACAGCGTGGAACAAACCATCTCCAGCGCTCCACGCATCACAGGACTCAGGGGCCCTGGAAGAGACCCCCCAAAAAACATCAGTCTATCCATATATATGTCATTTAATGACAACAAATAAATGATTATTCCACACAATGAGGAAAGAGATCCGCCGCAGTTCCCCCGATGGCCACAGGGCGGCGGTATTGAACAATAGAATACAAAAAAAGTTAACAAATGTGTTCACAGGATTTCATTTTAAATTCCCACCATGATTTAAAAACTCAGGAGTCGTGGTTGAAACACAAATTCATCACTTAGTACACATGAAATATGTGTTGTGTACACTGCAGTAACCGTGGATACTAACCTTCAGAGTGGGCGTCGTCCTGTGGCCGCGCGCTCGCGGCTTGAGGTTCTGTGACGTAGTTGCGTCCGCTTACACACACACTGCTGAGGTTTGGCCAGGCGGGGGCGCTGGTCTTAGCATCTGTTACGGGGGATACAGGATGTTAAACGTGTGTGTGTGTTTGCTCTTGTGCTTCTGTCTTTGTGGGGACCATCTGAGGTTGACCATTGTGAGGATATTTTCTTAAAAAGGTAAATACTAGGTTTTACGGTTAGTATTTGGATAAAAGGAATAGTTAAACAATTTCTTCTCAGGTTGTATAGAAGTCTATGCTCCATGTGTTAAAGCTGCATTCTCTCTCCTGACCACCAGGGGGCGACTCCTCTGGTTGTATAGAAGTCTATGCTTCATGTGTTAAAGCTGCATTCTCTCTCCTGACCACCAGGGGGCGACTCCTCTGGTTGTATAGAGGTCTATGCTTCATTTGTTAAAGCTGCATTATCTCTCCTGACCACCAGGGGGCGACTCCTCTGGTTGTATAGATGTCTATGCTTCATTTGTTAAAGCTGCATTATCTCTCCTGACCACCAGGGGGCGACTCCTCTGGTTGTATAGAAGTCTATGCTCCATGTGTTAAAGCTGCATTCTCTCTCCTGACCACCAGGGGGCGACTCCTCTGGTTGTATAGAAGTCTATGCTTCATTTGATAAAGCTGCATTCTCTCTCCTGACCACCAGGGGGCGACTCCTCTGGTTGTATAGAAGTCTATGCTTCATGTGTCAAAGCTGCATTTTCTCTTTCAAAATGGTGACCTGTCCCTTTAAGAATTGTGTCCGCTCACCAAACAGCCTCAGTGTTTCCTGATTTGCCGTCATCAGGGTCAGCGACACTCCCGCCATCTCCAGCGCCGTCATGAACGACCCCGACATCACCCTGGCAACCACCACACCGCGACCCTCTGCAACCGCAGAAACAGCCCATCGCATCCCATTTAAGAGCCAATGCCTTGCTCGACGGTTTCCCGGTCGGTAGCCGGTTCTTTTTATGTTACCCAGACAGGCGATGGCCGCTTTCGTCACCACGGCGACCTCCAGGCAGGACAGCGCTCCGAGGTTGTTCACGCACACGACCACGGCGTCTCCTGTCGAAAGAAGGACACGTATTATTTAAAAATGGCCGCGTGCATTGAAAGCGAATGGCGAGCGAACACGCACCCGGTTTAAGAAGCAGCTGTGATTGGCTGTCAGGGTCGGTCATGTGGTCGATCACGGTCTTCACCACCTCGTCGGCGGACGCCACCTGAATTTGCGAGAAGACAAATGAGTGAACACGCATGCGGTTTGAGGCTAAACGGCTTCATGGAAACAGCAGATTGACGAGGAGTGACCTTTGACCTCTTGATTCCAGGTTCGCCGTGGATTCCTAAAAAAACAGAAATGACAGTTTACTATCAAATAATCTGACTCAAGCCATCTTTTTAACAGGTTTTAACCACGTATAATGCTGAATTATTAGGTTTTTACTCGTGTGTGCTTCTTGGCCAGGTCACCGATGTAAACATTTCATCTTAATAGTTTTTACCTCGTGAAATAGAGGTTAAATATTTGGGGTTATTCATATACAAAAAAAAACAACCTCAGAGCTCTTCATGTTTTAGTGGGTTTTATTATCACTAACACTAACCTGAATGTTGTTTGTAGCTGCTTTAATGTCTTTTAAAATGTCGGCTAGATAGTATTGAGAATAGTCTTTTTTAATTCCATTTTTACATTATTCGTTATTATTGCTATTCGGTTATTGTCCCATGAACATCAACCTCCATGTGATTTCATGCCCACTGAGCATTCACAGGTTATTCAACTTCAGCTCTTCCAACATTGTAAAAAAAAAAAGTCTGGTTTCTTTAAATGTCTTTAATCCGCCCTCTAACTCGCTCTCTTTTTCCTCCCCCATCTCTCCCTCTCTCCCTTCTCCCTCACCCAGGCCCAGCTCCATGTCTCCTGGCGGCAGGTCGAAAGACGGCCGGCAGCCCGGAGCGCTGCACGGCGACAGACTCACGCCGAGTGAACCTGCAACACATCGTATCGGGAAAGTAGTCCCGGTAGCTTTAAGCGAGAGAGAGGAGAGAGAGGAGGGTGTGTGTGTGTGTGTGTGTGTGTGTATTAGAGACTCACCTATGCCCTTCAAAACCTCCGTGACCTTGCAAACAATCTGGTCCAATGAGGAGCCTTCTTCTGCCAAGGCGCCCGCCAGCTGGCAGAAAGTGCAAAAAACAAACCAATGTTGGTGTCGCACTGCATGATGGGAAATGTAGGATTTAGAATTTGTTGCAGCTGGATCCAGACGAGGAAGTAAAAAAATAATAATATATATATATATATATATCTCGGCCTATTGTTCCTCTATAGCAGGGGTGTCCAAACTTTTTGCAACTAGGGCCAATTGTGATAAGAAAAAGAAAGGGGGGGCCAATAGTTCTTTAGACATTTTAAACAACAAAAGTTAAATGAAAATACACTGTTATAAAACAATTTATTTTTACTGTCACAATTACTTTTATTTTTTAAATGACAATGTAACCACATATAATATAACCAAGTCTGCCTTTCATTCAGTCAGATAACAATGAAAAAGCTGTATATAGAATACCTTACATTTCTATGAGTTACATAACGTTGCAATTAACCTGTTTTGCACTGAATACCTTTTCAAGATAATATCAATAAATGAAACAAAATAAGATCAAATATTTGGGCATAAAGAGTTTACTGAGTGTTAGTGACACTGCATATCTTTTCAAAATAACAATAACGCGCAACCTTTGAAAAACAAAACAAGTGCAGATATGTCTGAGTCATTACGTTTTACTCAGTGTGATAAAATCTCCATACAGCTCAATGTTGAGCTCTTGTTTTGAAGGGCAACAGCTGGAACGCTGAGAGGTAACACCTGGCAAGTCGCCAATAATCTAGTCTGTCACGCATGCGCAGCGTAACCGGTTAACGTCGTAACGTACACATTTACACGAAAGTAGGCGACAGGCATTTCGCTCTTTATTTATTAATGACTTAGTTTTATGTCCGTGTAGTTTGTAATACGTGAAGTTCTCAAACAAGGTCTTGAAATAAAAGAATCTGCATTTCCCCTCGCGCCCCCTCTCTCTCTCTTGACAGAGAGCGAAGAGAACGAGACGACGTGTCTTCACCACCGTGGGAACGCAGAGGCGTCGGTTTGCTGTTCCGCGACATATTGACCTCTCTGCCGGCTGGTTTGTGCGCACCTGTCTGTGCGCATGGGGCGGAGCTCCGCCGCGATACCGAGAGCCAGGAGAAGTGTGAACGCCACCCCGTAGAGACAGAAATGACATGCCGCTGTGTATACGATCAATAATATACGACCGTTTAGTTGAATAAAACAACCTGACATTACTTATGTTGTAATCTGGCGCTATAGAGAACATGTCAGTGGGGCGGACCCCCACCGTGTTCTCATGGTATGGGAAACACTCGTAATTCCCACCGCTCCTGAACGCGGCGGCCCTCACCGTCAACGTTTCTCCTTTTTTTTTGCCGTCGCCATGGCAAATAGGTTTGGAGAAGGGTTCACGCCACGGATGCAGAGCCAGATACATTAGAAAGGAGGAATTACGTCTTTCAAGTGTTTATGATTTATTTATTCTGACAGATCTGGCGGGCCACAAATAACACATTATATGACCGATGTCGCGGGCCATATGAAATCTGACCGCGGGCCACCATTGGCTCGCGGGCCGGACTTTGGACACCCCTGCTCTATAGTAACCTTACCTTGTGCACGAAGATGGTGCCACACAAGCCCCGCCTCCCGGCCTTGCTGGGTTGGTCGAAGGCGCAGTCCTCGGCGACTATCACCATGTCAACGGCGACGCCGTGGTTACGGGCCTGCTCCGCGGCCAATCCGAAGTTGAGGCGGTCGCCGGTGTAGTTCTTCACGATGAGAAGCACCCCGGAGGCTCCTGCGGAGGGGAGGAGAGGAGGAGGGCGGTTACGCCTCGATTGGTGTCTTTAAATCAAACCAGTTTTTAAGTTAACCTGCACACCCACGACCACGACCCCTCCAAGTAACGCCAAAACCAGGATGTGTGTTACCTGCGGCGTGCAAGCTGAGGATGGCAGCCAGGATGCTGGCAGGAGGCGGGGAAGCGAACACTCCACCTGCAACGGCAGCCGACAGCATCCCTGCACCGACATAGCCTGGGAGACAGAAAGAAGACCATTTATGTTCACGTGATGACACAAAACATTTTGTTTAAGTCACTAAAATGAGAAAATATTTGAAAAATAATGAATTAGTTCCTCAAAATAAGGAGAAATTAACGTGAAAACCACAAATACTGTGCCAATGGTCGATATATGTGAGCTACATGCTATTTTTACAGCAGCTTCAACCCCTTCAAAATAAAAGTAACTATTAAAAATATTAAAATAATTCTCACTGTATAGTTACAGACAACTAGGGAGTTTTTTTCAAAATAAAACCCCTAGAAGGCAACTGTATCTTTACAGACAACTTACAACAAGGCTTTTCCTTTTCAAAATAGAACCACAACAGACTAGCTTTATCTGACAGGATGCTCAGGGCTTCATTTTTCAAAATAAAAGTCCCAGAAGGTAAACTTGTTCTCATACGTTTTTTTCTCCAAAATAAAAGCCCCGAATCTCGAGATGTGGGATGTGCACCGAGTAACAGGCTCACCGTCTACATTTCTAGCAGAATGTTTAGTTTGACACAGTCAAATGTAAAACGCTGAGATTATTAAAAAGGGCATTTTTGCCTTCCATTAAAAGAAGAAAAGAAAAAAGGAAGTCCTACCCCCGTGTGCCGGCTCGTGTCCCGACCCGCCGCCGGACAGCAAGGCCACTTTTCCCCGCAGGTTTTCCAGGTCGGACCGAAGCACAACTCTGTGGCCCTTCAGCAGAGAAAGGCCCCCACTGGCCCTCACGAGGCCGCAGAGAGCCTCGTCCACACAGCTGTCCACCGAGTTTATCAACTTCTTCCTGGGCTGAGAGAGATAAAAAAATAAGAATGTAACTTACGTACAAAGTTTATATTAGCTGCATTTTAATTAAAAACTAAAAAAGTGGATGTTAAGGACACGAGATATTACAACATACATAACAATTCAGAATAAGACTACACTTTTATCCTCATTATAAGAAAACCCATATTTTATGTAGTCTGTGTCGTACTTACGTTTCGCCATTTTTTTAATTAGAAAACTAAATTTTCGCGGGTCACGATGTTCTTTAATTGCTGTAACATTGCGGGGGTAGGTGAAGATTTAAAAATATATATATTTAAAATTAGCATCGATTCAAAAATCCTTTCAACTTATTTATATAATACATTTTCAATAAAATGCAAGTGAAAGTCCACAAGCGGAATTTTAAATTCAGTAGGCTATTGAATTTAATCATCCTAAAAACCCTAGAGTATCCCCACCATATCAGGATGGTTTGACCCAACCTGGCACACGCCAACGTCATCATCTGTCAATCACTTCCGCCTTGAAAAACTTAAACCATGAGTCCCTTCAAAATAAAATAATGTATTATTATTATTATTATTATTATTATTATTATTAATAAATGCCCGCGACCCACAGTACGATCCAAGTTTACAGATTACACAATAAAACAGAGAATAAAATGAAGCATATATAGCTTTTCTTTCACTTCCGTTCTGCATGGACTCTGATCCTTTCAAAGCGTGCAAAGTAATGCAACTAGGCTAAAAGTAAACCCTCCTGTTATTCTTCACGTCTGCCTATATTATATAATAGGATACGCCATTATATTATTCATGAGCAGAAATAGTCACTACTCCGGATGTTTCTTCTACAATCTATCTTTTACCTCCATTTGGACGTCTCGTGCTCTTTTTGCCGACTGCAGGTAAACAGAAGCGAGATCAGTCAGGACACCGGATGTAATGCGATTTTGCTTACAAAATAAAATCGTAAACATGATCGAATAACATTAATAAAACAATTTGTATGGAGCTTAAAGCGTGTGAAAAGTGTAACTTTATTATTATATCAATGCCATTTCCTTAATTTTTTTTTCATAAATTAAATAATAACAACACTAAAGACTATTTTAATTTCTTAAACTGTTTTTCTCGGTGACCCCTGAATGTCCCCAGACTCGCTTAAAATTATTTATTATTTCCGTAAATCCAAATTTCTCACCGGATGTAATGTGACTATGCCTACAAAATAAAAGCATATCAATGATCTACTAACATTAATAAAACAATTTGTATGGAACAATATGAGGGAAAGGTTCAAAGTGTGTAATTTACTCATTATCTAAACTAATTTCCTTTTTAAAAACTTGTAGATATGAAATAATAACAACACTAAAGAGTATTTTAATTTGTTGAACTGTTTCTCCCGGTGACATCTTAATGTCCCCAGACCCGCTTTATATAAAAAAGAAGAAGTTATTCCTTCAATACAAATTTCTAAATATTAAAGAGGAAACATTAAAAAAATAAACAGAAAACAAAGTGCTTGTCTAGAAACCGGAAGTGAATAATAAAGTTGATCCCACTCACGACATCCAAATACCTGTGTGTATACTTTATTACATCAAACAGGTGTGGCCCCTCATATCAGACACGTAAGCTCCGCTCAACCGGACTCCCCCGGTGACCACATCGAACCAACCCCCCCCCCCTCCCCCCTCCTCGTCCTCCGCCTGGTTCCTCCTGCATGACGCACGCGCGCCCCGTCAGTGGAACCAGTCCGCTCGGCTCGCGCTCAGCTTGAGATCCGTCCGGAGCAACATGCAGGATGACGAGCGTGGAGACAGCCGCCGAGCACGAGCGCATCCTGCGCGAGATCGAGAGCACCGACACCAGCTGCATCGGGCCGACCCTCCGGTGAGTGACTCCCCCCCCACCCCGATGAAAGCAGCTGAATCCCGGCCTCGCTCAGCTGGGAGGAGGGGGGTGGCGGCGGCGGCGGTGGAGCCGTGAAACTTTATCGAGCATGTGGCCATTATCGGACAGCTAGCCGGGGTCTGACTTTACACACAAAAAGCGACGCACGTTTACACAACTAGCACCACGGTGAGGTCGGAGCTGTTTAATACTCTTAAGCCGACACGTTATCTTTTGTTATTGTTTTAGCTCCAAAAGTGTGTCAACTTGTCCAGAAGCGTTGGAGCAACTTGAGCTAGCAGAAGCTAACTCTGCTAACTAATTGACATTCTGCTCGCTGGTGGTGGAGCTCGCGAGGAGGAGCTTTCTGGTGGCGGAGGGCTGTTTTTGGTCAATGGCTCTTGTGTTTGTCAATAAAAACAACTCCCCCCCCCCCCCCCCCACACACACACATATAAACACACACACATACACTTATCCCCACGGGGGGGGGGGGGGTAGTTGTGATGGTTAGTGGTCGCAGGTCAGCCGGCTACACTGAGTGTTTAGTACCAGCAGAAGCTATAAGAAGGAGTGTCAAGTGTGTGATGGTATGGGCATCATGACACACACACACACACACACACACACACACACACACACTGGTGGTTTCATGCTTATGAGTGTTGCCCAATAGTTGAGTGGAAACTGCACTTAAAGACTGATATTTTAAGGGTTGTGAGCCAGGGTTCATGGTTTCACATCCTTAAATCTGGGACGAAGTGGCATTGCTTCATCTGTGGACTTTAAGGAGTAACAGTCTGTTTTCTGTTTAGCTTTCATGAGAAGAGCAATGTTATAAATATTTATATATATATGTTATATATATATATATTATATATAATATATTTATATTTATATATGTAATATATATATATATATAATATAGATGGATGGATACTTGTCAAGCTCCCAAAACAAAGAGGACACAGTCTGGTTTGCAGTTTGTTTTGTGTACTGGATATCGTTTAAAAATACCACCTGGGGGGGAAATGAAGCATCCATGAAAGCATCTTCTCTCCAGAAACCCGTCTTTTCGTGCCCTCTCAGAGTAACACGCGTGTCCTTGGCCAGCCGCCTTTGAACTGATTGTCTGAAGCGGAAATCTGTAGTGAATGAACGAGGGCAACGCCACGCAGGAACTGGACTATCAAAGGCTTGTGATGGGTGTGTGTGTGTGTCTCATCCCAGTGTTTCCAGTGCACCGTCACACACCTCAAAATAACATCACGGTCTATGTTTGGAACTGTCGGCTTCACCGTCGGCTATATTTGACTCAGGGGGATTTAAAAAAAAAAATGTTTTAATTGAGGTTATTTTGATGGAGGATGCAACGCTTTCCTCCCAGGCGCTGAGTGTTTTTCTTCCTCGCCTCGAGACTTTTCTAATTCCTGTTGGACTATAAATTGCTCCGCTTCTTCCTTTTTTTGTTTGTTGGATTGATATAGCAGGAAACGGCAAAACTATAAATAACTCCTCTATAACTCCAGCTTGAAACTTCTCGTGAATTTAGTTTTCGCTCCACATCTGATTATAAAAGCGGTTTTACAGAAAACGACACGTTACTATGACACGACTAAGAATATATATTCGTTCATATATATTCATATATGAATATATATATATATATTCATGAATATATATATGAATATATATATATGTACATATATATTAATATTTATATATATGAATATGTTCATATATATATTAATATTTATATATATATATTCATATGTATTCCTATATGTGTATGTATCTATATATATATATGTGTGTATATGTATGTATATATATATTCATATATGTATATATGTTCATATATATATATATTCCTATATATATATATATAATGTATGTATGTATGAAATAAGGTGCTACCATAAGGGAAACTTATTAAATTACACATTAGTAGCGTTTCCTTAGTGTGTGTGTATTTTAATGTTCATATTTGTCTTTCCAACTACAGGAAATACAACTTTATTTAAATAACAGTTCTCTTAAAGGAACACTGGGTATTTGAATCAAACTTATTGGGATTTTTTCTTTTTTCCCCGCTTTATCCAAATACTGTCAGAAGTTGTGACTTAAATATTTTTTACATATTAGAAGTTGATTTTGAACCCGGCGTCACAAATCGCAACAGTCGCAACCTTATCGGTGTGTGTGTGTGTACCGTTTGTCGCCTCGGCTAATCTAATCGGAGAACCCCTGTTCATGACTTTAGAAATGTGTGTGTGTGTGTGTGTTTCTGGTGTGTGTGTGTTTCTGTGTGTGAGTTTGTCAGGGTGCAGCTGGTTAGTTTCTCCACATGTATCCCGCCCTTAATGACAGACGGCCTTTATGCCTGTGGTCCTCCACTCTGTAGCCGTGGGGAAATGCTCGGCAGGTTCTCATTTAAGGAAGTTGTGCTCGCCAGTTTAAAGCACAAACGAGGTGTTACCAACTGCAGGTATCCAAGAAGAAGAAGAAGAAGAACGAGGAGGAGAAGAAGAAGAACAACAACAACAACAACAACAACAAAGAGGAGAACCAGGAGAAGGAGAAGAAGAACGAGGAGAAGAAAAACAAGAAGAAGAAGAAGAACTCTGCATGTCTCGAGTCGTTCTGAGGGGAGGGACTTGCCACAAGCTTGTTACAGCACACACACACACACACACACACACACACACCCTGCTGAGTCATCAGGCTGTAGTCGGGAAGACACGCCACCGACATATTCATGCATGCACATGCACACACTAAGTGGATTAATATCCTATTTAGCCCTCACACACACACACACACACACACACACACAGGCATCTGTTTACAGTGATGCTGTAGAAGTTGTTGTTGCTGTAAAAGTATACTCTGGATCTGGTTATCACTGACTCTGCTTCCATCAGTAACATACAGGTTTATGATCTCGGTGTGTCCGACCACAACGTGGTCTCAGTGGCCTTGACTTTTATGCTACCTACCATTAGTCCTAAGCGTCAAATGTCTTTTCGGAACTGGAAGAACATTGACCCAGCCACTATGACCATGGATCTCCAGCTCATCACCTGCCCAGCCTCTGCATCAATGGATGAATTAGTGGAGCACTATAATACATCCTTGAGCAGTGTTTTTGATCTCCATGCCCCTGTCAAATCACGTGAGGTCAACTTCTCACGCTCCGCTCCCTGGTTCACTCATGAGCTGCGGAAAATAAAAACAGCTGGGCGTGCCATAGAACGACGCTACAGACACTCTGGGCTCACTGTCCATAAACTGGCCTTCCGTGAGCATCAAAGGGCCTACTCCAACTCCCTTAAGGATGCTCGCTCACGGTTCTATTCCAGCGTAATCAATAAAAACCCTGGAAACTCTAAACAGCTTTTTTCTACAATAAATCATCTCCTGAAGCCACAATCATCCTCTTCAACTGAGGCTACAGAGGAGCGATGCAACAGCTTCATTGACTTCTTCAGAACAAAGGTCAACAACATCCGCTCTACGATGGCCAGCTCTCCAACTCGGCTTCCCTCTGACACCAACATCTTATCTGCGAGTGTGCTGTCTCCTCTCGATCTCGCTGAGGTTCAGGAGAGCCATGTCGAGAAAATCCTCAGAAATATGAAATCCTGTACCTGTACCCTGGACCCCATTCCCACTGCTCTGCTCAAGTCACATATCCCCACTCTCAGTCCTTTCATCACCAAAGTTGTTAACCTTTCCCTTCGCTCTGGCTGTGTCCCTCCTGTGCTCAAGGTTGCTGTCATCCGTCCCATTCTGAAGAAGCCCACCCTGGACCCGGAGGTTCTCGCCAACTACAGGCCTATCTCCAACCTTGCCTTCCTGTCCAAGGTGTTGGAGAAGGTAGTTGCTTCTCAACTTCAAGACCATCTCAAAACAACAACTTATTTGAAAAATTCCAGTCAGGATTTCGTTCAGCCCACAGCACTGAAACAGCTTTACTAAAGGTGACAAATGACCTGCTGATGTCAGCCGATGCAGGATCACCCTCACTCCTCATCCTCCTGGATCTGACTGCTGCATTTGATACAGTGGATCACACCATCCTCCTAGGCGCCTCCATACCACCATTGGACTATCAGACTCTGCACTCCAGTGGTTCCAGTCCTACCTTTCTGGCAGAACTGAATATGTTTCACTGGGAAGATGCAGGTCCAGGCGGCTCCCAGTCTCCTGTGGTGTTCCACAGGGTCGGTGCTTGGACCAATCCTCTTCATTATCTACATGCTCCCCCTCGGCCGTGTCATCAGCAGACATAGGATGTCCTTCCATTGTTATGCTGATGACACACAGCTTTACATCAAAACTGCCCCAAACCCCTCTGCAGCCATGTCATGTGTCACCGCCTGTCTTGGGGAGATAAAGGCGTGGATGAGCAACAACTTTCTCCAGCTAAACAGCAGCAAAACTGAAGCCCTCCTTGTTGGCACTCAACACCAGGTTCAGACATCATCCATAACTCACCTTACCCTTGACAGTCAGGTCATACCCCTCTCCTCCACAATCACCAATCTGGGAGTTCGGTTTGACCCCCACCTGACCTTTACTGACCATATAAAATTCCTGTGCAAAACCTCCTTTTATCATCTAAAAAACATCTCCAAACTCCGCCCCATTTTAACCCTGTCAGACGCAGAGAAGCTCGTCCACGCCTTTGTCTCCTCAAGACTGGACTACTGCAACTCTCTCTACACTGGGATCACTGACAAGAACATCACCAAACTACAATATATCCAAAACAGCGCTGCCAGGGTCCTGAGGAGTCCGGAAATATGACCACATATCACCCATTCTCCAATCACTGCACTGGCTCCCTGTTTCATTCCGGATTAACTACAAGGTCCTAGTACTCACATATAAATGCATCAACGGACATGCACCCCCCTACCTACAAGAACTTATCACTCCCCTAACCTCCACCCGCACCCTCAGATCCACAGGCCGCTCGCTCCTTCGGGTCCCCGACACCAAGCTCCGCACCATGGGCGACCGGGCCTTTTGCTCGGCAGCGCCACGCTTGTGGAACAGTCTCCCTGACCACCTGAGGGAAACTCAGACACTGAACTCTTTTAAAACTGGCCTAAAAACCTTTTTATTCAGGAAGGCATTTCTTTTACCTTGAGTTAATTTATTGTCAGCTATTACATTCTGATTTTTTTTCTTTTTATGGGTTGCTTTAACTATGTTTTAATCGGTTTTATTTGTTTTTACTATATGTGTGGCACTCTGAGATTCTTTGAAGGAAGAGTGCGATAAAAATGAAATGCATTATTATTATCATTATTATATCTATAGATATATATGGCAACCGGTGTCGTTTCACAAGAGAAAGCTGACATAAATAATTTAATTATTTTCTTTGATCAGCAGCCACGTTCGTCCACACAGGAAAGCATCTATTGTTAGGAGGCTTCACAGGAGAGTGATGTCATCGATTGTCTAACAGCATCCACATATTTAGAAACCCTCTTTGCTCTCCCTCCTCATCCCTTCATCCTCCAGAGTGTGACGTGGCTGCAGCCGGTTGACTCTGGACCTCAGTGAGCGTGAACTCTTTCTCAGCTCGCCGCGTTTCAGATTCACGGCCGAGGTTTCAAGACCCGAGCGTCCGACGGGACAAAAGTGTTTCAAAAGAAAGATCTCGTGGCGTCAGAGCCGCTCCTATTGTACGAGTCGGGCATTTCCTGGTCAACAGGAGGAAGGGAAGGGGGGGGGGGTGTCAACACATCCACAGGTGTGTGTGTGTGTGTGTGTGTGTGTGTGTGTGTGTGCAGTGAACAACACAGGAAGAACTGTGATTGTTATTGCAGAGAAGGCTTGTCAACAAAATGGTAAAATACATTTATTCATTCTACATCTGTGAGGCCACGTGGCCAATTTAAGTTATCTTTATTTTTTAAATATAATAATAATATCAAATAAAAAAATATATAATATATTAAGTTAAAATATATATATCCACATTAGGTGTGTGTGTGTATATATTATATATATTGTCATATTTATATATAAATATTACAAGTTAATATAAAACATATATTTCAATTTATTAGAATTTGAATTTAATTTAAGTGGCTGATTTAAGTTATTTACATTTTTGAAACAAAAAAATAAATAATATAAAATTTTTTTTTAAAATCGATTTTTATATATGTATATATAACAATTAAAATATATTACTAATTTTCAGTGTCATAAGCAGTGGAGTTGCCCTTGAGCAAGGCAATTTTCGTGGAACTTCCCCTTGTGATAAAACCCGGTTGGTCGCAGCCCTGTGGAGACGATGCAGCACCGCCCCCTAGTGGACACACGTTGTAGGCGCAGCAACTAGACTTCCAAACTCCTCCGGTCTTGTTCCTCCTTTTTCTCTCTTTCAGTATTTTTTGTATGGCGTTATACCAGCTTAATATGCACAGAAAATAATATATATATATATAATACCATTTTTTTAAAGCTGCCGTCTTCTCTCCCCGTGCAGGTCGGTGTATGACGGTCACGAGCATGGCCCCTTCATGGAGAAGCTGGACGTGCGGATCCGTAACCACGACCGCGAGATCGAGAAGATGTGCAACCATCACTTCCAGGGCTTCGTGGACTCCATCACGGAGCTGCTCAAAGTACGAGGGGAGGCGCAGAAGCTGAAGGTGAGGCTGGGAGGAGCAGAGGAGACGGGCGTAGGGGCGGAGGAACGCTCCGAGGTCTCCGAGAGCTCGGAGCGTTAAAGATGGACTCCTCAAGTTCTTGTTTCTGTCCCTCAGAGCCAGGTGACTGAGACCAACAGGCATCTCCAGGATGACGGCAAAGAGGTAAAGTTGAATATCCAAACCCATTCCACCGGGACTCGCTTTCCGGAGACTTCTCAGGCAACGCCGCTTCCCTCTTTCCCCTCCCCCTCCAGCTCATTGGCTCCATGGAGGAGCTGCAGAAGTGCCGAGTGCAGCAGAGGAACATGGCCTCCACCATAGACAAGCTGTCGCACTGCTTACCGGGTAAGGCCAACCGGCTCACACACACACACACACGTGGACGATAACTTAACGCTCCTAAACGTGTCAGACTCACCCCTCCTCTTCTTGCTTCCCTCAGTGCTGGAGATGTACAGCAGACTTCAGGAGCAGATGAGGGCCAAAAGGTCAGCTGCTGATCTCATTCACACACATCTTTAAATGTGGTGTTAAAATCTCGAGTATGTGGATGTACTTCATGTTGAGAGTGGGAGATAAACAGACGGTGGAAAAGACTGATGGAAAACTCTCTACTGACATTCTCCAGTGGAGCATACTGGAGATATATATATAATTATATATATATATATGTATATTTATATATATAAATATATGTATATTTATATATATAAATACATATATGTATATTTATATATATTATTTTTTTCAATATATAAAAATATAAATAAGAAATAAATAATATATATACACATATATATATATATATAATATTATTATGTTTCTATATATATATATATTTATAAAAAATATATATTTATAGAAAAAATCAAAAAATCTTAAACTGGTCCGGTTTAAACATCCCTTCTATGGCTGATAATTGCCTTTCGGAAGTGGTGCACTTGAACTATCGTTTCGAGCCACTAGGGGGAGCCAGAGCTGTTGGTACCACTCTTATGAAGGTTTAATGGCCATCTGCCCAAAACCCACAAAGCTACGTCAGCTGGGTCAAACAGGATCTAATTTGACCTTGAACTCTTCCATCTTGACCTCAGTTGACTGTTTGAGTGTGTGTGTGTGTGTGTTAGGTACTACCCGGCGCTGCGGACGCTGGAGCAGCTGGAGCACACGTGTCTGCCCCGAGCCGGTCAGTACCGGTTCTGCTCCATCATGGCGGAGAACAGCCCCAAGCTGAGGACGCAGATCCGGGACACGGCCATGACGCAGCTCCGAGACTTCCTGGAGAGCATCCGCAAACACTCGGACAAGATCGGAGAGACCGCCATCCGACAGGTGAGCGACACGCAGGGGTCACCCTTTGACCCCGCCCCCAAAAAACTCAATTGCACACTAAATTTGTGTTGAGACGCCATGGCTTGTCAAAGAACACACACACACATACACACACACACACACGCACGCTTTTTAACACTTACCTAATTGTTTTCTGTTTTCCGAGGCCACGTAAGTCGTACTTCCAGCGTGTCTGTGTGTTCTTCTTCTTCTTCTTCTCCTCTTCCTTCCTTCCTTTCTTTTTCTTCTTCTTCCCTTTCTTTCTTTTTCTTCTTCTCCTCCTCTACTTCTTCTTTTCCTCCCCCCTATCTTTATTTATTCTTTTTCTCCTCCATTTTTTTCTTTTTCTTTTTCTCCTTCTTCTTCCTTCCTTTCTTCTTCTTTTCTTTCTTTCTTCTTTGTCTTCTTCTCCTCCCTATCTTTATTTCTTCCTCTCCTCCTCTTCCCATTCTTTCTTCCTCCTCCTCCTCATTCTTCCAAAGCTACATTTGGAATATCTAAAAAGCTCCACATAAATAAAAATATTTTAAAGTCCTCAGGTAATTAAGTTTGTATTTATTATTTCTCTCTTAACTATTTAAAAACGTGATTTTATCTTCATGAAGTTGTGATTTTAAAGGTGATTAATATTTTCACTAAGTCATGAATATCGATCTGATATTTAACGATCTCTTGGGGCGGCTGTAGCTCAGTGGGGTAAGAGGGTCATCCTGCAACCCCAAGGTTGTGGGTTCGATCCCCGCTCTCCCCATTAGTTGCAAGTCGAAGTGTCCTTGAGCAAGGCACTGAACCCCCAGTTGCTTCCCGGGCGCATCACTGCAGCCCACTGCTCCTTAATAACTAAGGATGGGTTAAATGCAGAGAACTAATTTCCCCTTGGGGATTAATAAAGTATATATCTTATCTTATCTTATCTCTCTAACCCTTTAAAAACTACAATAACGGCCTGCAGTGTCTTCTTCTGGCCACTAGATGTCACTAGAGGACCGTTTCTCCCTCTCCACCCACCACGTAGAACAGCTCCACCCGACCTGCGCGTGACCCCTCGGTGACCCTCCAGGTGGCCCTCCTGGGGGGGGCGGGCCTTACTTTGGGCCGCGCAGAAGAGGAAGCTCGCCGCTAACTCCTCTCACCACTAATCAGAGCTGCAGTGGTCCCAGTCACTGATACTGGGATTACGCCGGAGGATCCGATGGCTCGCACTCAATCAAAGTGTGTGTGTGTGTTTCCTTTGTCCCTTCTTCTTTTCTTCTCTCTCTCCATCTCTCTCTCTCTCTCTCCGGTGCGCTCTGTTCCAAATTAGCCCAAAAAGTCTCTGTGTGCTCCCCTCCGCCGAGGATGTGAAAATAAATAGATCTAGAGGGGGGGAGGAGGAGGAGGAGGAGTGGGGGATGGAGGGAGGAGACGGAGGAGAGAACAGGGGCATACAATGGAGCTATTGTCTGCTGCCACATGCCCAAAGAAGAGGAGGAAGGAAGGGGGGAGGAGGAGAGAGGTGGAAGATGAGTGGAGGAGAAGGAAGCCAAGAGGGGGAGAAAGGAGGGAAGAGATGGAGGAGGAAGAGTAGAACGGGGAGAGAGAGAGGATGGGTGAAGAGAAAAAGGAAAGGAAGATGGAGGGGAAATGAAAGAGGGAAGACGTGTTAAAGGAGTGGATGAGAAAGAGAGGAGGAAAAGTTGGGGAAAGGAGGTGAATGGAGGAAAAGGGGTTCTCTCTCTCTCCCTCTCCCTCTTTCCCTCCCTCCTTCCTTCCCTCCCTCTCTCCCCCCTCTCCCCCTCTTTCCCCCCTCTCTTCCACTCTACTTCCCCTTCCTTTTTTCTTTGATTCCCTTTCACCAAAAGAGGAGTTCAGAGCTTCTGCTGCACACACACACACACACACACACACAGACACACACAGACACACACAGACACACACAGATACAGACACACACAGACACACACAGACACACACAGACACAGACACAGACACACACACACACACAGACACACACACACACAGTCACAGACACACACACACACACAGACAGACACACACACAGACACACACAGACACACACACACACACACACACAGACACACACACACACACACACAAACACACAGACACACACACACACAGACACACACAGACACACACAGATACACACAGACACAGACACACACAGACACAGACACACACAGACAGACACACACACAGATACACACAGACACACAGACACACACAGACACACACAGATACACACAGACACACACAGACACACACAGACACACACACACACACACACAGACACACACACACAGACACACACACACAGACACACACACACAGACACACACACAGACACACACAGACACACACACACACACAGACACACACACACACACACAGACACACAGACAGACACACACACACACACTAATGGGAAACAGGTTGTCGGGCCTGTGAAGTGGAGGAAGATTGATTACCTGTATCTAGTTACCGAACACACACGTGCGTGTAGCGAGGGTGGCGGTGTGTGTGTGTGTGTATATATGTATATATGTATGTGTGTGTGTGTGTGTGTGTGTGTGTCACATCTGCCGAATAATGCTCCACAGTTCACCATTATTTCTGGTGCCGGGGGGGTCAACCTGCTAAATAGTGATCCATGGCGGGGATGTTTGAGCCAAATAAATATTTGTATATTACTCCATAATACAGCGTGTACTGTTTTTATAGAATAACCATGCTCAAATGTATACAAAAGGGGGTCGAGGGTTCGATTCCCGGTCTC
This sequence comes from Pseudoliparis swirei, assembly GCF_029220125.1. NCBI lineage: Eukaryota > Metazoa > Chordata > Actinopteri > Perciformes > Liparidae > Pseudoliparis > Pseudoliparis swirei. Next base: position 3,802,133 of record NC_079408.1, read on the forward strand.
ATCGTGTTCCACCAGCTGGTTGAAATAACATCGTTTTTGTTTTGGAAAACAGCTGGCAATAGTTTTAAGAAACGCAATGCATATTTATCTATTTCCCAAAATTAGGGGTATATATATATAAATATTTATATATTTATAAACGAAAATATATATATTTATATATTTTTATATATATAATATATATATACATATTTCTTTAGATTCTTCTATATGTGTTTATATATATATTATATAATTGTTTTATATATAAATACATATAAATATTTAATATATATGTATTAAAAAAAACTATATATATATATCTATATATATGTGTATATATAGATATATATATTAGAGATGCACCGATCAGGTTTTTTGCTGCCGATCACCGATCACTGAAATCAATATCTGCCGATCCGATAATACCGATTACCGATCACGGTGTCGATTGAAGCATCTATTTATTGTGTAGCATTATTGCCTAGGACTATGAGGAAATACATATATAAAGCAACTCAAACATTAAAGAAATTACAGATTTCAACAGATCTCAACATTTAGGACTTTTACTTTGAAAAATGTCCTAATTGATACATTAAAATTGATTGATTGCTATTGTAGGGGATTTCAGATATGTATGGAACACATCTGCATTATTCATTTCTTGGAACTCTTGGGGAAATCTATATACAGGACTTTTTTTAACATACAAAAGTCTGACTTATTTTTATAAACTCTTCCTTGGTCCAGTAAAAATGTTTTAATGTTAGCATAATTTAAGCTAAATCTCAGAAACGATCTATAAAGATACAAAATCAGTTCATTGTTTACTTGTATATGTTCGTGTATGATTTGTCGACATCTTATTTTGATAAACGGATGTTGTTTCACGTGGTTCTTTCCGCTAACTTTGCAAAACCGGATGTTGTCACTTAAATCCTTTCGCTAACTTTATCAAACCCCTCTTTGCTCCCGATGGCATGTGTTTACCGTGAGCATCAGTCTAGAGGGGCAGACATGTGAGAGTCGGCTGAGTCGACCCAGAGATTCAACTCGGGGGACGGGGACGCCGCTCGGTGGTGAGGATCCCCTCTGACCTCTCACTCTGCGGCCCTCGCCGGGCGCATCATCTCCGTTGCGCGGCGATTGAAGCGTCTGATAGTTCTCTCAGATGTTACGTCATTTGATCGGCCGTTTTGAGAACGCCGATCAAAACCGATAATGGGAATATCGGCCGATATGGATCGGCGCTGATCAGATCGGTGCATCCATCTCCTTCATTTCCCCATCTTCCCCCCTCTTGACTGTTTTCTCCTCCTCCTCCTCTTCGTCCTGCACCCTGCACTTCATTCTACGTCCACTCCTCCGCCTCCTTCGCAAGAGATGACGCACATTCCCGCACTCGAAGCTTTCTAGAGGCCCCCGCCGAGTGCCCCCCCCCCCCCCACACACAAAATCCATTGGGTTAAAGGGGGCTCTGTTCAGGCCCCGTAGGATTCCCCAGGACTCCCGTCCCCACCCCGTCGGCGAATTCCACAAAAAGCCGAATTCGGCCTGCGAGTGAGATCCTCTGACGCTTCCCCCCCCACGGGTCTTTAGAGACCTTTAAAGGGTTTGGGAAGGAGCCGCCACGCCGAGAGGACTCCCCCCCCCCAAAACGAGACTCTTCACCTCTTTCTCTTTGTCGATCGCTCTGTCGTTCTTTTCGGTCGTCTGGAAGAAACGGTGAAAAGACGTAGTTCGGTTCTCTTGTTTTTTCTTTACTTCTAAAGAGAAGAGGCCACAGTTTGGCACATTCCTGTTTACACACACACACACACACACTCACACTCACACACACACCTGCACACGTACCTTCTATCTTGAGAAATGAGAGTTTCCACTGATTCTGTCTGATGTGACTCATTTGGTGTATGTGTGTGTGTGTGTGTGATAGATCAAAGCATTGTCCGCCCTCCTCTGAACACCCGTTTTTCTCATCATCGCTGACATTAAAGGCCCAAATCGAAGCCGCTGACGTATTTGTTGACGTCTTTTGAAATCGAGCGGTTCCGGTGCCGTGCGGCCGCCCGCGTGGCGGCGAGGGCGCCAACGGGAAACGGGATTCGCTGCGGTTTTTCCCAAAAGGACGTCGGTGAGGATCTGGGCGTGGAGGGAAAGACGAGCTGAGCTTCCCACAGAAAACTGACGGTGGCAAGACGTGTTGGGAAAGCTGTGAAATATAATAAATATAACAAATATAGTAAATAAAACAAATATAACAAAAATAATAAATATAACAAATATAATTAATATAATAAATTTAACAAATATAACACATTTAACAAATATTATAAATAAAACAAATATAATAAATATAACAAATATAACAAATAAAATAAATCAAATACATATGATAAAAACAAGAAATATAACAGCTGGACAGAGAAGATCAAAGAACTTATCTCCTCTTGTTCTTCTTCCTCAGCTTCTTCTTTCTTCTCCTTTTCCTTCTTTTGCTCCTTCTTTCTACGACTTCTTCTCCTTCTTCTTGCACATAAATACATATCGACCTTTTTAATAAATGGACATGTATTTAAAATGTATTTCTTTAATTTGGCCCTTTTCCTCTCCCTTTGATGTAAACACGGACTCTTCCCTCTTTTATTTTTTGAAAAGACTCAACATCATAAAACATGGCGTCTGACCCCCGTCTCCCCTCTTCAAGCCCTCGGGTCTAACTTTCCGTGCTTTTGTCTTTGCGACTCGGCGGCTCTTCCTCCTTCCCGTCCTTCCCTTCCTGCCGACACTTTTCCCCCTCCTCTGTATTTTAGGAGTATTTTGGTAAGTCACTTTTTAAGCGTGGGGTTCCCCCCAAAGCTCCGCTGGGTGGCAGACGGGGTGTCATTGTTCTCGGTAAACATCCGGTTCCTCCTCTCTGGCTTTCTGAAAGGTGTTCTGGGAAAATTTAGGGAGGAACGACATCATCTCTGACGGGTGTGTTTTATTACCCCCCCGTGTCGTCCTTCAGGCTCAGCTGCAGCGCTCGTTGGACAGCTCCGTGTCCTCGCAGCCCAGGGCCCCGATTGGCCTACGCAGCAGGAAGGAGGCGGTGGTGGAAGGGGCGGGGCCAGACAGCGGCGAGCAGGACGGCGGTCCGCTGTCGGAAGAGGACTCTGGCGTTCTGGATGTTGGGGACGAAGAGGAGGAAGACGAAGTGAGAGAAATACACACACTTCAACATATCTAAACGTGTCCACCTGTCCTCTCAGGCTGAGACCGTAAAGAAGATTGTGTCTGTATATAAATATGTGTGTATTTTATATATTATATTTATTTGTTATATACGTATATATATATATATATATGTACGTATGTGTATATTTGTATGAATGTATGTATGTGTATATATATATTTATTTATATAAATATATATATATGTATTTATTTATATATTTATATATTTATATATATATATATTTATATAAATATATATTTATATATGTGTATATATACATTTGTCTCCATTCCTCACCCTACCTTCCTTGCCCCCTATCTCCTTTCCTCGTCAACATCTTCCACCTAGTAGCTCAGGCTGGGGTTTTGGGGAAATTTGGGGTGGAAGAGAAATCCACAGTGAACATGACCTCCAGAGCAGCTGAGCTGAGTTATTGAGGCACACACACACACACACACACACACACACACACACACGCACCGAGGACCTGCAGGACGCCCACACACTCTGGGCAACGTGTTTACGGGCCGACGTGCAGGACTCCGAGTCGCCCCTGAACTCCCCGAGTCGGCCCTCGCGGGATCAGGAGCTCTTTGTTGTCCACAATGAAGCGGCGTGCCGACCCCGTGACCCCTCGCCCCCCGGGGGGTCCTCGCCGCCCCGTCGCCCCCCTCGGCTTGTTTTTCTTACGTCCTGTAAACTTGACTCGACCTTGGCTGGAACAAAAGGCCCGATGGCGCCGCCGGCCCGCGGCGATGCCAACGTCTCCTCGCTGCCGCGTCCCCTTCCCTTTGTGTACAGGCGTCCCCCCGGTGTCTCTACCTCCTATTTTTATTTCAGGCCTTTGTTCTTCCTTTCTTGTCCTTTAAAAAACTTTTTTTTATTTAATGGCTCATCTGTGTGACGGCGTGTCCCTGTGACAGTTTAATTTAAAGGCTTTCAGTTTGTACCGGTTCCACCGGAGAACGCCGGTTCAGTTGTTCTTTAGTGTTGTGCAAAAGGTTTTTGGTGCGTTTAAAGACCGTTTATAAAAATCCGACAAATCTAAATCCAAAACGATAAACTTAAAACCTCCAAAATTACTAAATATTGGTGTCAAGCCTTAATTCTCATTTCCTACAGTTGCTTCTTTTCTTCGTCTCCTCTCTCCTTACCACCTTCTCCCTTCGGCTTTCTAAAAAAGTGTCTCCATTTTCCTTTTTTTTCTTTCTTCTGCAGTTTCTTGTTTTTAATATTTTTTGCCTGCGATCACCTTTCGTTTATGTTTCGTCCATTTCTGTTGTTTCAACTTTAGATGACATTGACCTGCTTCTCTAGCACCATGACCCCCCCCCCCCTGTCCGCCTGGTCTTAGGAGTCTCTCTGTGTGTGTCTGTGTGTGTGTGTGTGTGTCACATCAAAGCTGTCATTGTGTGTGTGATCTTTACAGAAAGCAAACTTCCCAGAGGGCAAGAGGTCACATCCTTTTCTTTTTGGGCTTCTGTAAATCGCCCCTGTGTTGTTCCCTGGGAGGATGTGGGCAGGGAGGGAGGAAGCAGAGGAATGTGGGAGGGCGAGACTGACGGAGAGAGGGAGAGAAAGAGGAGGAGAGGACACTGACACCAAATAGTGGAGTGGTGCAGAACGCTTGACGTCATAAATTATAGAAGCACTTTAGAGAAATGAAGTTAGAAGTAAAGATGTAAGAAAATAACCCATCTACTCATCCATCTATCATCCATCTATCCATCTGCCCATCTATCCATCTACCCATCCATCTATCCATCCACCCATTTATCCATCCATCCATCCATCCATCTATCCATTTATCCATCTACCCATCTATCTATCCATCTATCCATCTACCCATCTATCCATCCATCCATTTATCCATCTACCCATCTATCTATCCATCTATCCATCTACCCATCTATCCATCCATCCATCTATCTATTACAGATTCATGTTTTGGAAAAGAAGAACAGACATTTGGGGCATTTTCCTGAAACTAAATGCACATTGTCTTCTCATATTCACTGTTGTACTCTAGTTTTAAATTTCATTTTCAACTTTATTTGCATGACATGTAAAAACTCAAGAGTTGTAAAAACATACAAAGTAAAACGTGACGTGCTTCTCTCTCTTCAGGTCCCGGGAGCTCAGGACTTGGTGGATTTCTCCCCGGTTTACTGCTGTCTGCACATCTACACTGTACTGGTGAGTTGAAGCTCCTCCTCCTCCTCCTCTCTTACTTCCTGTTTGTGAACCTCTTCTAACTTCTGTATCCAACACTTGTCGTCACAATGTTGTGTGTGTTGCGCAACAAAAAGTTCTGACCGGGCTGTCTAAGAATAAAACGTCAAAATGGATCTTTTTGTACTTCATACGTATTTAAATGTATTTATATATATTTATAATGTATTTATATATATTTGTATGTATTTATATATATTTATATATATATATATTTATATGCATTTATAAATATTTGTATTTATATATATATATATATGAATTTATATATATATTTATATGTATTTATGTCAGCTGGGATCGGCTCCAGCGACCCTAATGAGGATAAGCGGTATTAATAATGGATGGATGGATGTATATATTTATAAATATATATATTTATATGTATTTGTATATATTTATATGTATTTATATATATATATATATTTAGATATATATCTATATGTATTCATTAGTGCTGTGAAAAATAACGCGTTAGCGCGTTATGATTAAATTACAGGATTAATTAGTTTTTTTAAATTAACGCATTTAACGCATGTACAGAATGTGCTTCCAATATACCTCAGTGTTTCCCCTACCATTATAACAGGGTGGCGGCTTCTCGGCATGCGCGGCAGAGCGACGCCGTGATGCGCGCAGACACATCGTTAATCGTTTCACAGCCCTAATATATATACATATAATTATATATATTATATGTATTTATATATATTAATGTGACTTGGTTTCTATGAATAGTCTGAATGTGCTGAGAGGAACGTAGAAAATGTGGCGCTGTCCGCGGTGCTGAACCTCATTTCTCTGTCGGAGCCGATACTGTGTGTGTGTGTGTGTGTGTCTGTGTGTGTGTCAGTTTGTGTGTGTGTGTTAATGTTCGGTATTTATTCAGTTTGGGAAACCCTCCCTCCTCCTCCCCGACCTCTGGAAAGCTTGAGTTTTTTGTTTTCCATCGGACACACACACACACACACACACACACACACACACACCTGGTTGGAGTGAAGCCAGGCCCGAGTGTCACCGCATCAACACACACAAACTTCAAAAAGATGGCTGCCATTTTTAGTCCCTTTTATCTTTTGAGTAATTAAGATACGTCAGTTTAAAAATGTGTGTATGTCTATCTGTGTGTGTGTGTGTGTGTCTGTGTTTAGAGCGAAAGCGACATGAGTGGAGGTGTTGACTGGGCCACGGCTGGGTTAGCTGCACATTTGGGGGGTGTGGGTGTTTGTGTGTGTGTCTTTTAGGGGCTGTGACCGGGCCAACGCGACCAAAGGGGGGTGTGGGTCTGTGTGTGTGTGTGTGCACATCTGGCAGGGGGACAGGAAGTTCATGAACTTTGAGGAGAAGGAGAAAATGAACGAGTAAGAGGGAGCGAGGGAGGGAGGAAAGGAGTGAGGTTAGAGAAAGGGTAAAGGGGGCGAGAGGAGGGGAATAATTGAAGAGCGATTGGGCGAGCGAGGTAAAACGATAGAGGAGGAGGAGACGAGGGGAGAGGAAAGGGGTGAAAACAAATGTCATAGGGGGCGGGATTTAGCAATATAAACATCTGATCCTTTAATGTTTTAATGTAAATGATGAACAAGTGGTCGAGATGAGAGAGAGAGGGAGGGAGGGAGGGAGAGAGGGAGAGAGGGAGAGGGAGGGAGAGAGGGAGAGAGGGAGAGAGAGCGATTAGGCAGAGAGGAGAGGGGGGAGGAAAGGAAGGAAGGAGGGAGGGTCACAGGGAGGTTAGAGAGGGCAAAAACAGGAAGACAAGGGTGAAACAACACAGGGAGGGAGATTAGAGAGAAGGAGAGAGGGGGAGGAAACATGGATAAGGAAAGAGAGAGTGACAGACGAGAGATGGAGGAGGAGGAGAAGTGTGTTTAGTCTCGGCAAGGTGTTGAAAGGTCTGACCTCTTCACCTCGGAGGTCACACACACACACACACACTCTCACACACACACTCACACACACACACACACACACACACTGTGTTTGAGTGACAGGTCATTGGGCAGAGAGGTGGATTCAACATTTGAAAAGAACAAGTTCGCTGGTACTGGGCAAGAAGATCGACTGGAAAGTCCTTCACACACACACACACACACACACACACACACACACACACACACACACATGAGCATGGCGTGTGCTCTCTCGCGCAGCGTGTAACGGCTTCATTTATTTTTCTAGTAGACCTGCATGTGGGACCCTGTTTGCAATCAAGACCCGTTCTCCACGTCTCTTTTTAAATTATTTTGTTTTATTTTCCATCCCTCCATCCCCCCAACACTCCCCCTTTCTTCTCTCGACATCCCATCCCTGCTTTTTTTGTTTCCAAGTTTATAAAGTCCACCATTTTTCCAGCCTTTAGAACCCCCTTTGACACACACACACATACACACACACACACACACGTACACACACACCCACTTTGTTTGTCTACATTGTCTTTGGTCTATCCATGTCCAATGCTTAGAAACATCAATAGAGTTGACGTTTGATGAGAGTTTATTGTTGTCTGCATGTTGAATGACATGTTGCATTGTGGGAAATGTAGTATTCCATGTTTTTTGGGGAGATTTGCCTCCACTAAGGTGTAAATGAGGTTCTCTTGCTCAGTTCCTCTTTAAATTAGTCCTCTGACTTCATGGGAGTGCAGCACTATGAAATATATAATATAAATAAATATATATATATATATATACTCTTTTTAAATGAAAGCAGAGTGGTAGTAGTGCAGCTTAAACTCATCTTAACAGGTTTTTTGGGCCTTAACGATGTCATAGCTCACCACACACACATCTACGTGTCATGTGACTTCCAGAGCCCGGCTGGTGGTCTGGTCTGTTCTGGTCCGGTCCGGTCTGTTCTGGTCTGATCTGTTCTGGTCTGGTTTGGGGGTAAAGGGACCGCCTTATCTGCCTCTTATCTCTGAGCTCATTGAGGGCTCCTGGTCCTGGTCCGGGTCCCAGACACGGGGGCCTCAGTTCTCCCACGCAGCACAGGGCGAGATAAGAGAGAGATAGAGAGAGAGAGCTTCTGTGTAATGAAAAGATAAGAGTTCAGAAAGAGAGTTTTTGATGTCTGAGCCGGTGGCGCTCATCAAAAGACACTTCCTCCATCACACACACACACACACACACACGCGAACATGACCTTATCTAAACTTTCCCATCATGCACTGGGTCCGCCACATGTTCTCCAGTTCAGTGTAAAGAGCTCAGAGAACATGGGACGTCCTTCAAGGTCATTCAAGGTCAACGAGAACAACATCAAAGGATTTATTGAGTCTTTATGGAGTGGAAATTATAATTATACACAAAATAAATAACCTGAATGAAGGAATAAGGATCTTCTAAATTATTGATTTATTTTCTTTTTCATTTCCAATTTCATAATATTCTCTGGTTTTGTTCAGGTGTTTTTTTGGTGGCTTTTTATCTTCAGTTAAATATAATTTAAAGTCAAAGAATGTATATCTTTTTAATGACTTTTTAATGTTTTTTTTTAATGGGAAAGTTTATTATAAGAAAATATGGAACATAATATAGAACAATATTCTGTTAAAGGTTATCAGCTGTTTAAAAGTCATATTAAAAAATAAATAAAATATACATAAATTAAGTGAAATCCAAATGTTTTTAATAACGTTTTAATGCTTTATTATTTCTTAAAATAGTAGGCAAAAAAAGAAGAATACTGCAGTTTTGTGTTTTTATATCCGTGAAAGTAGTATAAATACTGTGTAACGTGTATATATATATATATATATATTTGGTCATCAGGTTGTCAATAACAAAATAAACAACATCAATAAGGAAAAATATGACAAAAAAATACCGTCCGAATTTCTAGCTATGTTTGTCTTTTCTGTCACGTTGAGCCATTTGGCTTCCCTAACCCCCACTCCCCCCCCCTTCCTGTAATCTGTGTCTTTAGGGTTTGCGTGATGTGTTTGAGAACTACTACAGAAAGCAGAGGAGGAAACAAGCTCGCCTCGTGCTGCAGCCCCACTCTAACATGGTACGACCCACTGTGTGTGTGTGTGTGTGTGTGTTCACTCCTAACTACACCCCCCCCCTTCCACACACACACACACTCCTTCATCTATAACTTCTGTCATCGTCATTGAGAATACTGAACAAATGAAAGTGTTTATGCTCTTAATTTAATTCTCCTCCCTCGTGTGTTTTTTGTGTGTGTATTTTGTGTCTTTTTGTGTTGTGTGTTGTTTTGTGTTTGTGTCCTTTCCCGTGTCCAGCATGAGACTCTGGAGGGGTACCAGCGCTACTTCAATCAGATTGTGGGGTAAGAGCCTCCGTCAGTCCGTCTGCACAGGGTTTAATTATGAGAGAGAGAGAGAGACATGAGAGAGAGAGAGACATGAGAGAGAGAGACATGAGAAAGAGACATATGAGAGAGAGAGAGAGAGACATGAGAGAGAGAAAGAGACATATGAGAGAGAGAGAGAGAGAGAGACATGAGAGAGAGAAAGAGACATATGAGAGAGAAAGACATGAGAGAGAGAAAGAGACATATGAGAGAGACATATGAGAGAGAGAGAGACATGAGAGAGAGACATATGAGAGAGAAAGAGACATGAGAGAGAGAGAGACATGAGAGAAAGGAGAGAGAGACATGTGAGAGAGAAAGATACATGAGAGAGACATGAGAGAGAGAGAAAGATACATGAGAGAGACATGAGAGAGAGAGAAAGATACATGAGAGAGACATGAGAGAGAGAGAGGAGAGAGAGAGAGACTTAAGAGAGAGACATGAGAGAGAGAGAGAGAGGTCGAGCCTCCAGAGACCTCGTTTCATTTCGTTTGAGTGACTTCTGAACATTTGACATCTTTTCATCTTCACTCTTCTCTTCCTTTTTCCTCTCTCTCTACCACACTCACTTAGCCCTTACCTCCTTATACTTTTCCTCTCATCTATCACTCCATCCAATTCTCTCCATCGCGCACACACACACACACACACCCGTTGATAGAGTGTGTGTGATGGCGGTTGGCTTATTGCTGTTATTCCTACTGTCTGACTGGAGCAGACGCTTCTATAAACACTGGACACACACACACACACACACACACACACAATGGTGTACACACCCCCCAGGTCTGTTTTTCCCATTTTGAAGTTTGGGGAAATGCCATCCCCGTGTCTGTTTCCATTGTTTTGTCTTTCACAAACTCAAACCTCATTTTATTCTCAAACCTTTCTTTTACATTTTTTAATTTACACAACAATTTTCTTTTTTAAACAAAATAAGAACAAAACTAGCAAAACAAACTTGTTTTTTTAAAGTTATCTACACATGACATTTTTTAAAAAACAAAATAATAACAAAACTAACACCAAAAAAAACTTGTTTTTTGATGCATTTACACATAAAAAAATAATTAAAAAATAAAAATAAATGTATTTACACAATAATCTTTTTTTAAATACAAAATAATAACAAAACATGCAAAGAATATATAATAAAAACATATTTTGTCCAGCTTCTTCGTGGTGGAGGACCACGTCCTTCACACCACCCAGGGGTTGGTCAACCGGGCCTATGTGGAGGAGCTCTGGGAGTTGGCGCTGTCCAAACTCATCGCCGCCCTGCGGACGCACTGCGTAAGGACGCCGGGGCCACGCCCCCAATTACCCGTTATCAAGTAACCACGGCAACCACTTGTGGGGCATTAAACCCTCGCACCTGTCTCCTCAGTCGTACTGTGACAACCCCGACCTGGTGCTGGACCTCAAGAACCTCATCGTGCTGTTCGCCGATACGCTGCAGGTACGTTTGCCGGACTCGTCCTTTCCACTTTGGGGTTCTCGCAGTTTTCGTTTTTTTGGAGAAAGAAAAAAGAAAGAAAAAAAGAAAGAGAAATGGACCCCTGAACGACTTTCTTTCTCCCTCGATTGGACCGGTTCTTAGAAGTATCAGTTCATCATCTGTCCACGTGCTCGCCACTGGATGAAGTAACCCGGGATGGATTGGGTGTGATGGATGAGAGGATGGAGGGATGGAGGGATGGAGGGAGGGGAGATAAAGGGGATGTGGGTTAGAGAGAGATGACGGAGGGGAAGCGATGCCCCGAAGTCGTCCACGATGAAGTGATGAGGTGCCGCTGAATGGCTGAATCCACCGTGTGTGTGTGTGTGTGTTTTATTTTAAGAGTCGTTTTGGACTTCCTGTAGTTTTCCCTGTGAGAGAGAAATGAAAATATAATTAATAATGTTTGACAAAACATGAAATGAAATGAATTTTTTTTTTTTAAACGTCATGAAATTAACATTTTTTTTTTTTAAGTCATGAAATGAATAAAATGTATTAAAAGAAAAAAGTCATAAAATGAACAAAACAATTTAAAAAATGTCATAAAATGAACAAATAAACAAAAACGTCATGAAATTAACCAATATTTTTCTTTTTAAAGTCATGAAATGAAACGAAAATGACAAATTATATAAAATTTACAAAAATGACAAATGTCATGAAATGAACTTCTTATTTTTTAAGTCATGAAATGAACAAAAAATTTGATGACAAATGTTTTGGACCTGCTGTAGTTCTCCCTGTGAGAGAGAAATGTAAAGTAATTAACTTTTCCAAAAACATGTAAAACATAATGAACAAAATGTAATTTTGGGTACAAGTTCAAATGATTGTTTAAGCTTGTTTATTGTTTTTATAATTCTGTGTCTTCTCCCCCCTGCAGGGCTTCGGCTTCCTGGTGTCGCAGCTGTTCGACATGCTGCTGGAGATGCGGGAGCAGTACGGAGAGATCCTGCTCAAGAGGTGGAACGCCACCTTCAGGTACTGGGGGGGGGGGAGGAGGAGGAGGAGGGTGACATGTTTAGGGGATCGGTTTTGTTTTTCAGTAGCAACACTGACCTTCCCCTTTCCAGTAGTAAAGGTCATAAGGGTCACACACACACACACACACACATGTACACTCTCACACACCCCTGTTGGTTTGTGGGAAATGTCGTTGTTTTTGAAGTTTTTTTTTTAACGATCATCCAGAGGGAGGAAGTGTTTTAAAGCAAACGTCCGGAACATTCTCTACCCTCCAGAATGGGCAGTGCCCTTACGTGTGTGTGTGTGTGTTTTGGTCCACATGCCATTGTTTCACCATCGCTTTTGTCCAATGACACCGGAGGGACTTGAAGTGAGAACGGACAAACAAACACAGACACACACACACTCTCTCTCTCTCTCTCTATTTCTCACACACACACACACACTTACACACACACACACACTGGGGAAGCCACAGGAATGTTGTGTTGTATTGTTGGAGAGGGAGCGCTCTCCGGTTCACGGCCTCTCGATGGAACGTTGGAACGTCCGAACTCTGGAGCGCCAACAAGAAGAGGGGGGGGGGGGGGTTAAGAAAACCTCGAGCATCACAATGACCCCCAACGGGATGATTGAGTGTGTGTGTGTGTGTGAGAGAGAGAGACTGGTGGCATCTCGGTGATTCATCAGAGTGTGAAACCAGAGGTGTATTTGTCTGTCTCCTGTCTCCAGGCAGGTGTTGGACCAGGACAACTTCAGCCCCATCCCGGTCTCCACAGAAGACGAGTACAAGCACTACACCTCCCAGTTCCCCATGCAGGACCCCGACCTGGACAAGGTAGAGACGGAGAGAACCAACGAGCAACACGTAAAGGAGAGGAAAACACCGCCGAGCGGTCGCTTTAGTTTCGTCAACGTCGTCCGCACAAAAAAAATGAAACAAAAAGGTCTTAAAATGAACATGAACAAATCACGTCATGAAAATATAAAAAGGTCATGAAATAATATTTGTTTTTCATGAAATTTCAAAAAAATCCTGAAATTAAAATGTCAAGTAAAACAAATCATGAAATTTATTTTTCCAGGAAAAAAAAGAAATCATGAAATTAACAAAAACATGTCATGAAATCAACCACTTTTTTTTGGCATGAAATGTAAAAAAAATCATGAAATTTAAAATAATCATAAAATAAGAAAAAAAAATCATGAAATTAACAAAAGATTTCATGAAATTTACTTTTTGTCCATTAATTTAAAAAAAATCATGAAATTAAAATATCATAAAATGAAATAAAAAGTCATAAAATAAAAAAATCACGAATTTACAAGATTTCATGAAATTTACTTTTTTTCATGACATTTTCAAAAATCCTAAAATTAAAATTTCATGAAATAATTTGTGTGTGGAAATGTAAACATTTTCATGAAATGAACAAACATTTGCAGGAAATACAAAAAAGTCATGAAATGAAAATATAAAATGAAATTAAAAATAAAAGAAATGAAATGAACACAATTTAAAATAATTCATGAAATTCAAATTAATCATGAAATTAATAAAATCCATTAAAATTAACAAAATATAAAATTAACAGAAATATCATGAAATAAAAAAATTCATGCAATTTCTTTCTTTCATTGAATCAACAAATATCATGAAATAAATTTACAAAAACAATAGCATGAAGAAAATAAAATCATGAAATTTACAACAAATTTCATCAAATTAACAAAACTTAAGGAAATCAACAAAAAAAGTTCTGAAATTCACAAAATCTCATGAAATTACAAAAGTCATGATATGACCAGACATGTCATGGAATGTCACTGAATCAATTATTTTGTTTTGTTTCCCTCCAGCTCCCGTTCCCCAAGAAGCTTCCCTTCTCCGAGTTTGTGCCAAAAGTTTACTGCCAGCTCAAAGAGTTCATCTACGCCTGCCTGAAATACTCTGAGGACCTCCACCTCAGGTACCTCGCGCCCTCTTACCCTCCTCTTTTATTTTATTCTTTCTTTTTGTCTCCTCCCACAATTCAACACTAGAATTATAATTCTGAATACCAGTGCCAACTCAAACCAGTCCGGGAATTCAACTCTTGTAGTGGGCATTTGCCCACGAGCACCATAACACATACTTTCCTCCCCCAAAAAATATTATTATTTTTTCCATCGCTTTCTGCCATTGTCTCTCTCTCTCTCCCTCTCTCTCATTCCTCTCTGGCCAGAGATCTTTGTCTCATTACATTCGTGCCGCACGACCACAACTCGGCAATCAAGTCCAGCTTCTGTCCGCGTTCTGTCGAGGTTAGTCAGGAACTGTGTGTGTGTGTGTGTGTGTGTGTGTGTGTGTGTGTGTGTGTGTGTGTGTGTGTGTGTGTGTGTGTGTGTGTGTGTGTGTGTGTGTGTGTGTGTGTGTGTGTGTGTGTGTGTGTGTGTGTGTGTGTGTGTGTGTGTGTGTGTGTGTGTGTGTGTGTGTGTGTGTGTGTGGGACGGTCGATGGAAGAATGAACTAAAACAATGCGGCCACTTTTCTTTCGGCGGAGACGAGCAATCAGGAATCAACTTCCGCTGTCCAGAGGGATTCAGCCACACACACACACACAAGCACGAAACTCAAACTGCAGATGTTGAGCTTTTAGTTTAAAAAAAAAACCAACCAAACACTTAGTGAACCCGTCAGTCCGATGCCGTGTTATTAGTGTCAGGCTTTTCGGTCGGTGGGTTTTTAAACTCGTATTCTCGGTCCTACCCCCGGGGCTCCTGCGGCTTATTTTTTATTTATTTTTGTATTCCCTTCCTCTCTTTGAGTGTATTCGTATCCAGCGACCGCATGTTCGACAGCCTCGTTGCTCCTCGGGCGTCCCGTGTTTGTTTGTTTCAGCGTGGAGCCATCTGTGTGTACGAGTGTGTCTGTTCCCCCATCCCGGGGTCTGGGATCTGGGGGGGGGGGGGGGGGGTGGGTACCGTTGATCCGTGACCAGAGGAAGAGGAGGTGGAGGAGTGATTGGGGGAAAGAGTTGTCTGATCAAAGGGAAGGAATTATGATAAATGAAAGAAGAAAAAAGAGAGATGAAATGAACTGATACAAATTGTGTATAGGACCTCACGTTGCACTAAAAACAGGTACACCACACACTCTAAAACCGTGACTGGCAGAAGAGGAAGAGGAGGAGGAGGAGGAGTGATTGGGGGAAAGAGTTGTCTGACGAAAGGAAAGTAATTAGGATAAATGAAAGAAGAAAAAAAAGTGAAATGAACTGATAGAAACTGTGTATAGGACCTCACGTTTTACAAAAAATAAGTACAGCACAAACTGCGACCGGCGGAAGAGAGGAGGAAGAGGTGGAGGAGTGATTGGGGGAAAGATTTGTCTGATCAAAGGGAAGGAAATTGGTATCGTAGAAAGAAGAAAAAAACCAGATGAAAAGAAACAAACTGTGTGTAGGACCTCACGTTGCACTAAAAACAAGTACACCACACACTCTGAAACCGTCGTCCTGAACGCTCTCTCTCCTCAATCAGAGTAACGACTCCGGCTATTTGAACCGGCTTGATTTCTTCTTTGCGGCGGCCGCACACGCCTTGCCGCTATCCGGTTACTGCGCCGCCGCCGGCACGCCTTCCTGCCCGCCATCAAACGGACGCGCCCGGGGATCCGGAGGATGATGGTCATTGATCCCTCTGAACTCTGACCCTCACCCCGGGTTCTCGATTCTGATTTTTGAGTGGAAAAAGCAAGCGAGGGTGAGCATATCACACACACTTAAAACCACACGCACGCACACATCTTGTTTTTAAGTACACCTCGTGGTTTTAAAGAGCCGGACATGCACAGAGGGCCGCACCGCGACCCTTTGACCTCCTTCTGGAACAACGCCCACTCAGTGTTTGACCTCGTCCAGGACTTTACGACAAAGAACTTTCTTTTCCAACGCTCAATATTCAACGTTAACTTGATGACTGCGATATTTACAGTACAACATATACGTAATAATACTAAGTAATCTACTATATATTCAGAATAAAAAGATGCAGGGATTCTGATGTGTGTTAATGCAACACACACACACACACACACACCAACCGACGAGTGTATTTATTGCGACTTGATGGCAGGATAAATATAATGAAATCCTAAGTCTGCAGTGTGTGTGTCTGTATGTGTGTGTGTGTGTGTGTGTGCTTGCAGAGTTCACTAGCATACATTGACTTCTTGCCACTCTCTCCACACACCGTTTTTGTCCACTCTGCACTTCTGCGGAGGAATTTTCTCTCCCCCCCCCCCCTCCAACACACACTCCTCTTTGCTCTAAATCGTCGGAACGTTTTTAGGATTCTTCTTCTTCAGCTTTTTTGGACACAAAGTGAGTTTGCGATTCCAGCGGCCCGCTCTCCCTCCGGCGACACTGTGTGTGTGTGTGTGTGTATGTCTCTGTGTGTGTGTGTGTGTGTGTGTGTTTTCTTAGGTTGAATTCCAGCCTCAGATAATTTACTGATTTTGGTTGGAATGTGTTTGTTACCCACAGGGTCTCTTGGAATCGAACACACGCAACTCGAAACACAGAATTCCTCTTCATCATCCGGGAAGAGAGGAGAGCCTTTTTCTTCTTCTTCTTCTTTTTTTCTGATTATCTCCGTCTGTGCGTGTGTGTGTGTGTGTGTGTGTGTGTCGGTCCCCCCATGAGAACCCTTCTGGGTTCCTTCACCATAACATGGCCCACGTCTCAGACCTTCTTTCTGTTATGTAAGTGAGTCTGATTAGCTGTCTGTGTGTTGAGTACCCGTGTGTGTGTGTGTGTGTGTGTGTGTCCGTATACCATGGAAATCCTTCAGGGTTCCTTCACCCAGGTTTCAGGCCTCGTGTCGGAGGTTCTGTCTGTTACGTAAGTGGGTCTGATCAGTCAAACATTTGCTTTAACAGGAAATTTGAGCTCGTTCCACAGTTAACATCCCGCTGGCGGTGCAGAGGTGGTAATTTTATGACTATTTAAAGTCTGGGGGGGGGGGGGGAGGCTAATGCCGGGACACGAGGCAAATAGGAAAATCGTATTTCTGGATCATTTTTTACGAGTAAGGCCTTTTGGATGTTTCCGTGGGACTTTTTTTCTAAATCTCTTAAATTGCCACTCGGGTTAATTATGTTTGAGCCGTGGCGTTTAAACGTCCAATGAGGCGGCAGCTCGCACCGCGGTGATGTTCCTCGTCGGAGATGGCCGACGTTTTGGCTTTTTCCAAATGGAAGAGTTATTTTTTTTTTTTCTTCCGCAGACTTTGAGAAATTCGGTTTAAAGTGTTTGTGCTGGCGTTGAGACGCAGCAGCTTTCACTTCTGCACAGTCACTCATTGTCTGGCCCGCTGTGTGTGTGTGTGTGTGTGTGTGTGTGTGTGTGTGTCCTCAGCTCCACGGAGGTCGATGATATGATCCGCAAGTCCACCAATCTGCTGCTGACCAGAACCCTCAGCCACTGTCTGCAGTACGCCATTAAGAAGAAGAATGTGGGGCTGGCAGAGGTACACTGTGTGTGTGTGTGTGTGTGTGTGTGTGTGTGTGTGTGTGTGTGTGTGTGTGTGTGTGTCTGCTTGTAATAATCTCTCTCTGAGGGAAACGAGCTCATGTTGTTGCGCAACATGCTCAGATCGGTCATTCTCGACCTTTTTCCAGCACATTTAGTATCACGAAGAAAACAGACTTTATCTCTTAACTTTATCTTCCACCAAAACACCATTAATTCACGGGCACATTAATTGGGCTGATAATCAATATAATAAGTTTTAAAGACGAATGATCAACCTGCGGCTTGTGACGCAAAAACCAAAAACACCAATTTGTGTCGTTACACCGATTTTATAGTCTAAATGTATTCATTCTGCCCCTAAACGGCCCTGAAGTTTGATGTTTTGCATCCTCCAGTTGGTGCAGGTGATCATAAACACCACCCACCTGGAGCTGAGCTGCCACTTCCTGGAGGAGTTCATCTCCAACATCACCAACGTGCCGCCCGACTCGGCCAACGCCACCAAACTGTACGGGACCTCCACCTTCAAGGTACGCCGCCACGCTCTGTTCACGCCTTTTAACCCTGTTTATGATTCGCTTTGAGTCCGCGGCGTCTCACTCTCCGATCGCCCGCGCAGGACGCTCGCCACGCGGCCGAGTCTGAGATCTACACCAACATCAACGCCAAGATCGATCAGTTCCTGCAGCTGGCGGATTACGATTGGATGGCGCCGGTGCCGGGAGGCGGGACTCCGGAGGCCAGCGACTACCTGCTTGACCTGATCGCTTTCCTGAAGAGCACCTTCAGCGTGTTCACCAACCTGCCCGTTAGTACACACACACACACACACACTATAATGGTAACTTATCGTAAGAGTTGCATTGTGGGAAAATGAAGATTTTCATGCCCATACATGTTTTAAATGACTCTCCGGATCGTTCTGCACGGAACCGTGGAACTATTTCTAAGGACTGAAGTCCCACTGTCCAAATCACACATGATCCCAGCTCCCACTGCAGTGTAAAAGCACATGGCGAGTTCTCATTAAACTTACAGCACACACACACGAGGGTTAGCTTTAAGATGATTTGGTCGAAGCGGGTCACGAGGCCACACACACACAAGGTGGTCGAGCTAAGTGTTATCCAGCACTTCTAAGAAGCTTCTGCTACACCCCCACGAGCCCCGGACATGACCCCGTCACACACACTTTAACACACACACACACATACACACTTAGTGTGGGGGCCTCCTAAGTAGATCAGATGCTATGGATCTAAAAAATCTGGGTGGTATGACCCCCCCCCCCCCCCCTGAAATAAGAGCCGATCATATAAAAGTCAGATAACGTTGAAGGGAGTAAAAAAAATACTTTAACAAGAGAAAGAAAAACATTTCTTACGTTTTGCGTGAACGTATAAAACAGAATCGTAGATGTTGCGCATCTTACGGTTTTAGTGACGCAGCAACATTCCTGCAGGTGTGTGTGTGTGTGTGTGTGTGTTCGTTCTTAATGTAACCGGTTGGGAGCAGGCGAGTGCTGAGGAAGCTCAACGGGCTCACATTTCTTCTGAGAGGAGCTAATAATACCGATAAAGGAGGCGGGACCTCAGAGTTCCGATTCTCATGGCCGTCACACTCCTGAAGTTTCTTTTATTTTTATTCTTTTCCTATTTCTCCCCCTACCAAAAAATAAATGCCCCCCCGGTGTATGTTTCTCACCGTAGGGAACGCCGGTAGAACACGCTACCTTACCGGTGAGTATCTTGGTTGTCATGGTAACGGAGTGACGTGTGCAGATCCCCCCTCCTCCCGACTGACCTTGTTAACCTGCAAGCGGTGGCCCCCTAAAAAAAAAGCGTGATACCAAAACCAGCATGCGACGCGGGAGAGATGCATGTTTTTCCCTTACCACAGAGGGAAATACCACGATAATGTTCACGATAATGTACGCGATAATGAACTTCATAATGCTCATGATAATGTACACGATAATGTATACGATAATGTACACGATAATGTATACGATAATGTACACGATAATGTACACGATAATGTATACGATAATGTACACGATAATGTATATGATAATGTACACGATAATGTTCACGATAATGTACACGATAATGTACACGATAATGTATACGATAATGTACACGATAATGTACACGATAATGTATACGATAATGTACACGATAATGTACAAGATAATGTATACGATAATGTACACGATAATGTACAAGATAATGTATACGATAATGAACACGATAATGTTTACGATAATGTTCAAGATAATGTATACGATAATGTACAAGATAATATATACGATGTATACGATAATGAACACGATAATGTTCAAGATAATGTACACGATAATGTACAAGATAATATATACGATGTATACGATAATGAACACGATAATGTTCAAGATAATGTACACGATAATGTACACGATAATGTTCACGATAATGTACAAGTTAATATATACGATAATATATACGATAATGAACACGATAATTATTTCATCTCTCTTTTTTGGCCTCTCAGGGCTTCCGTACTTCACACTAAATATAATATCCAACCCTGGTATCTGTCAGACCAAACTTGTGTGTGTGTCTCTGCATGTATGTGTGTGTGTTTGTGTGTTTCAAGGTTACATTCAAAGACACAAAAATGCACCGGGGGAATAAAAATAAATCCAGACTTCATTTTTGTGGTGGTTCCTGAGTGACAGGAACAAATACCTTCCATAATGCTGCAGACTGTGATCGGCCCACAAGACCCGCCACCCCCCCTCCCTCCAGCCCCCTCTTTTTTTTAAAGGTGATTTGGAGGTGAACCGTGTGAATTTAAGTAGATTCACATCTTTCGGACCCGTGAAAGTCTTCAGGTTCACTCAGAAGATGATTGAGCTCCGGGATGTCATATAAATATATATGTATATATAGACAGATCTATATATATATAGACAAATTTCCCCTTGGGGATTAATAAAGTATATATCTATCTATCTATCTATTGTTGCCATGAGCCTTGACTCTTGGCTGCACTTCGCCTCGCCGTTCCTGTTGACTGACGGGTTCCTGGAGGAACCGGGAGCTCATTACACGCCGTGTCCAATCCCTTCCAGGAGTCGTGAATCAGTGGATTCAGACAGGAGCGCCCCCCCCCCCCGCCCCTTCCACCCCAAAAACAATGTGGGAGGTGTGTGTGTGTTTGGGGGGGTGGGGGGCTATTATTTGCATTTGTAAATAAGGCGTAATCATCGATGGCGGCGCGGCGGCACCTGATTGGTCGGGACGTCCCGCTGCGGCGAGGTCGACCACACGCAGGCGGATTAATTTACTCTGAAAATACAGCGTGTTTAAAATGGGAAAGACCGCATCCCTCCTTCTTTTCTTTCTCTTTCTCCTTTTTTTTTAACCACAATCACATTTCTTCTCTCGCTACATTGAGTTCAGCTGGATCGGAACAAAGATGGCCGAACACATTTCTCCTCCGACTATCGGGGAGTTTGTTGTGAAAGCGACGTGTGTTAATTTATTTACTTAAAATATAGCTTTTATTTCACTCTTTTATCCACTTAAATTATGTGCAAATGAAATAAAAATAGTTAATAAATATATATTTATTAAATAATAACAAGTAAATAAATTGCTGTCATCCAAATCCACATCTAATAATAATATAATATTTCTCCAAATAAAATAAAGAAACACAAATATTTATTAAATAATAAAGTAAATAAAATACTATCCTCCAATCTATCTATAATAATATTAATAACAAATAAAATATTTCTCCAAATAAATTAAATAAATCGGAATATTTTTTAAATAATAAAAAGTATATATAATGCTGTCCTCAAATCAACTTATAAAAATAATATTTCTCCAAATAAAATATAAAATAAAATAATCTATAATAAAGTAAACAAAATACTGTCCTCCAATCCACCTATATAAATAATAATGTTGTGGATTTATTTACTTAAAATATGTGCAAATAAAAATATTTCTCCAAATAAAATAAATAAATATTTTTTAATTATAAAATGCTGTCCTCCAATCCACCAATACCCTCGTACATTCCTCCCCCTCCCCCTTCTACTCGTCTTCACCTCCTTTCCTTCCCTAACGTTTCTGTCCGTTGTGTCCTCTACTTTCTTTATATTCTCTTTTCTACTTTCCTTTCCTCGCTCCTCCTTTCCTGTCATTACATTTTTTAAATTCCCCTTTTTCCTTCACCTCTCAAACATTCTTTCCTTTCCTCTTCGCTTTCCTTTCCTCGCCTATCTTCTCTCTCCCTTTCCATTCCTCGCCTCTCTTCTCTGTTCTATCTCTTTTCTTTCCGCCGTTTTCTCATCTTCTCTTTTCCTTTTTAATTTTACTTCCTTTCCTCGCTACTCATTCCGTTTACTTTCCTCGCTCTTTCCTTTCCCCACCTTGCCTCGGTTTATCTTTCCATTCATCTCCTTCCTTCCCCTTTCACTTCTCTTCTTTCCTTTCCTTTTTACACCTTTCCTTTCAATTCATTTCCTTTCCTTACCTTCCTTCTCTTCTACATTGGTTTCCTTTTTTTTTTTTTACTTTCCCTTCCTTCCTTTCCTCACCTTTCCTCAACAAAGTTCTCTTTTCTTCTCCTTTTCTCACCTTCCCTCTCTTTTTTCCATCTCTTGTATTTCTCCTTTTCCTTTCCTTCCTTCCATGTTTACTCTTCCTCCCTCCTTTGTGGCCTCGGGCTAATGGTTCCCAGTCCGCCCGTCTTGAACTCCGAGACACCGCGCGTGTGTGTATCTGTGTGTGTATTGTGTGTGTGTCTGTGTTTGTGCGTGTCTGTGTCTGTATGGGTGTGTCTGTGTGTCTGTCAGTAGGTATGTGTGTGTGTGTGTTTGTGTGTGTGTCAGCAGGTAAATAGAATTAGCCTATTCCACACTCAATCTCACCCTCTGATAATTGGTGTGTGTGTGTGTGTGTGTGTGTGTGTGTGTGTGTGTGTGTGTGTGTGTGTGTGTGTGTGTGTGTGTGTGTGTGTGTGTGTGTGTGTGTGTGTGTGTGTGTGTGTGTGTGTGTGTGTGTGTGTGTGTGTGTGTGTGTGTGTGTGTGTGTGTGTGGCCTCTTGAGCCGCTCTACGATCTTTCTGCTGTTGATCTTCATTTTAATGACTTATTATTATATTGAAGCGTCACTGAAAACACGATCGTTACTTCATATTTACTTTTGTGTTTTCCGGGAAACGTTTTCGACGGTTTCTCAGAAAACAATTTACAGGAATAATAATGTCTTCGTTTGCTTTGTTATATGAACTAAACGCTTCTAACGGATTCAAACCGACACCTGAAGCACAAAACACAACTATACTAACGACATGATGCTGTGTGAACCAGACGCCCTCTCTCTCTCCCTCTCTCTCTCCCTCTCTCTCTCTCTCTCTCTCTCTCCTTCCTTCTCTCCCTCTCTCTATTTCTCCATCTTTCTCCCCCTCTCCATCTCTCTCTCTCTCTCCCCCTCTTTCTCCCCCTCTTTCTCATTCCCCCTCCATCTTTCTCTCTCTCCCCCTCTCTCTCCTCCTTTCTCTCTCCCCCTATCCCCCCTCTCTCTCTCCCCCTCTCTCCCCTTCTCCCCTCTCTCTTTCTCATTCCCCGTTCATCTTTCTTCCCCTCTCCCCCCACACACACACACCTCCGGTTGAACTCTCACAAGCTTTTACCTCATTTTCATCTGCTCCCGTCACTCTGTTGGAATGCAGACGCCGAGGTCAAGACCTTCTGCTGGACACACACACACACACACACACACGCTCAATC
>NC_079408.1:3830657-3855657 GCF_029220125.1 Pseudoliparis swirei
TGTGTTCTCTCTCCGGCGGCGACGTTTTAGTGTGTCTGTCATCGTCGCTGAATGTGTGAAGCAGGGCGGAGAGCCCGAGCGAACAGTTTGTGTGGCCTTCTGTGTGTGTGTGTGTGTGTTTGTGTGTCATCGTTGCCGTGAAAGTGTGTGTGTGTGTGTGTGTGTGGAACTGAGCGTTGTGTGTGTGTCATCGCGGTCAATGTGTGAAAACAGGGCGGAGAGCGAGTCGAAGTTGCTCGTCTTTGATGCGTGTGTGTGTGTGTCGTTGTGTGTGTGTGTGTGTGTGTGTGTGAGACGGGCGGATGACGGATGGGCCGGCAGGACGGAGCAGCGGACGATGAATGAGGTGACAGACAGAGACGGATAGCCCTTTATCCCTCCGTCACAATCCCTCTTTCTCTCCCCCTCTCTTCTCTTTCTCCGCCTGTCGGGATGATGTAGTGCCTCTTGTTCTCTCGCTCGGAGGAGGAGGAGAAGGAAAGGGGGGAAGACGGGGAGGAGGAGAAAGAGAAAAGGGAAAAATTGTATTCATCCCGCATCGATGTTGACTTCAACTCCCCCTCGTCGCCCATCCCTCCTCTTTGCTCCCACCGCTTGCTCCATCCTCCTCCTCTTCCTCCTCCTCTTCTCCATCCTCTCCTCCTCCCTCTTTCTTTTGCTGATCAGCATCGGTTGACTCTGTCGCTCCGGCTCCTTTTGGGGAGTTATTCAGCGACTTCGCTCCTTTTCTTTCTTTCTTTCTTTTCGGCCTCCTCATCCATTGTTTTTTTCATATCAAAAGAAGTGCTCCCCTCCTCCCTCCTTCCCTCCTCGCCTCCTCCCTCCTCTGTGTGCACATCTGCCCGAGCGCATCTTTTTTGTGTCCACATTCTTTCAGGTGAATTTTTTCTTCTTCTTTCACGTCCGACCTTCTTTCATATATGAGCTCATTGATGCTTTAGTGTGTGTGTGTGTGTGTGTGTGTGTGTGTGTGTGTGACCTGCCGGTGAATGGCCGATAAATCACGTTGACGGGGCCGTTTGTTTTGCGGTCGGGTCCCGGTGTTCTGGAAGGTTCCGGGGTCCTGGGACAGCGTCGAGACGGGAGTTCCCTAAGGACACACACACACACACACACATACACTTAGATACTGGGATGGACACACACGAAGCACACACACTGAGATGATTACATAGTTTGTGTCTGAGCGTTTTTTACATTTTTATATTGATTAACGTCTTTAGGGTCAAGTCAAAACTCATATTTTAATATAATAATAATAATAAACTAATCATTTAAGTTATTTTAGTAATTTAAACTAATTATTTAAGTTATTCCAGTAATGTAAACCAATTATTTAAGTTATACTAGTATTTAAATCAGTTATTTAAGTTATTCAAATAATTTAAATCAAATATTCAAGTTATTCCAGTAAATTAAACCAATTATCTAAGTTATTCAAATAATTTAAACTAATTATTTAAGTTACTCTAGTAATTTAAACCAATTATTTAAGTTATTCAAATAATTTAAACCAATTATTTAAGTTATTCTAGTAATTTAAACAAATTGTTTAACTTATTCAAATCATTTAAACTAATTATTTAACTTATTTTAAACAATACAAACAATTTTCAAGAGCTCGAGTAGACCTGGTCCGGGTCTCGAGTAGACCTGGTCCGGGTCTCGAGTAGACCTGGTCCGGGTCTCGAGTAGACCTGGTCCGGGTCTCGAGTAGACCTGGTCCGAGTCTCGAGTAGACCTGGTCCGAGTCTCGAGTAGACCTGGACCGAGTCTCGAGTAGACCTGGTCCGAGTCTCGAGTAGACCTGGTCCGAGTCTCGAGTAGACCTGGTCCGGGTCTCGAGTAGACCTGGTCCGAGTCTCGAGTAGACCTGGTCCGAGTCTCGAGTAGACCTGGTCCGGGTCTCGAGTAGACCTGGTCCGGGTCTCGAGTAGACCTGGTCCGGGTCTCGAGTAGACCTGGTCCGAGTCTCGAGTAGACCTGGACCGGGTCTCGAGTAGACCTGGTCCGAGTCTCGAGTAGACCTGGACCGGGTCTCGAGTAGACCTGGACCGGGTCTCGAGTAGACCTGGACCGGGTCTCGAGTAGACCTGGACCGGGTCTCGAGTAGACCTGGACCGGGTCTCGAGTAGACCTGGACCGAGTCTCGAGTAGACCTGGTCCGAGTCTCGAGTAGACCTGGTCCGAGTCTCGAGTAGACCTGGTCCGAGTCTCGAGTAGACCTGGTCCGAGTCTCGAGTAGACCTGGACCGAGTCTCGAGTAGACCTGGTCCGAGTCTCGAGTAGACCTGGACCGAGTCTCGAGTAGACCTGGTCCGAGTCTCGAGTAGACCTGGACCGAGTCTCGAGTAGACCTGGACCGAGTCTCGAGTAGACCTGGACCGAGTCTCGAGTAGACCTGGTCCGAGTCTCGAGTAGACCTGGACCGAGTCTCGAGTAGACCTGGACCGAGTCTCGAGTAGACCTGGTCCGAGTCTCGAGTAGACCTGGTCCGAGTCTCGAGTAGACCTGGACCGAGTCTCGAGTAGACCTGGACCGAGTCTCGAGTAGACCTGGACCGAGTCTCGAGTAGACCTGGTCCGAGTCTCGAGTAGACCTGGACCGAGTCTCGAGTAGACCTGGTCCGGGTCTCGAGTAGACCTGGACCGGGTCTCGAGTAGACCTGGACCGTGTCTCGACTAGACCTGGTCCGGGTCTCGACTAGACCTGGTCCGAGTCTCGAGTAGACCTGGTCCGAGTCTCGAGTAGACCTGGTCCGGGTCTCGAGTAGACCTGGTCCGGGTCTCGAGTAGACCTGGTCCGAGTCTCGAGTAGACCTGGTCCGAGTCTCGAGTAGACCTGGTCCGAGTCTCGAGTAGACCTGGTCCGAGTCTCGAGTAGACCTGGTCCGGGTCTCGAGTAGACCTGGTCCGAGTCTCGAGTAGACCTGGACCGGGTCTCGAGTAGACCTGGACCGGGTCTCGAGTAGACCCGGTCCGAGTCTCGAGTAGACCCGGACCGAGTCTCGAGTAGACCCGGTCCGAGTCTCGAGTAGACCCGGTCCGAGTCTCGAGTAGACCTGGACCGGGTCTCGAGTAGACCTGGTCCGGGTCTCGAGTAGACCTGGTCCGGGTCTCGAGTAGACCCGGTCCGGGTCGGGGGTCCGGATTCACTTTCATGTCCAACTATTTCAAACTGATTCACCATCGTAAATACTTTGGGGAGCGTAGGAGGCTGAGTGTGTGTGTGTGTGTGTGTGTGTGTGTGTGTGTGTGTGTGTGTGTGTGTAACACACTCCCCAGGCGGCCCTTTTCCACAGATCCAATCAATCCTCCTATATTTAGAACATCCAGAAGTCTGTGGTTCAAAACCTCTGGCTGGCCTGTGTGTTTGTTTGTGTGTGTGTGTGTGTTGTGTGTTTGTTTGTGTGTGTGTGTGTGTTGCGGTGTGGCGTCCCCCCAGAAAACCGCTTGCAACAGTAAAACTCCACTCATCCCCTTCTCCACTCGCTCATGCATTCTTCCACCTTCTGTGTGTGTGTGTGTGTGTGTGTGTGTGTGTGTGTGTGTGTGTGTGTGTGTGTGTGTGTGTGTGTGTGTGTGTGTGTCTCGTCATTGATTGGTCCCCCGGTTCATTCCTTTGGTTGACCACAGACGGTCAGATTCCAATCATTCATCAAGTCTCCTCGTCTCCTCCCTCCTCGTCTCCTTCTTACGTCTTTTATTTTCTCAGCGTCTCCTTCTTATTGAACTTTTTATTCTGTTGTTCCTGTCACCTTCTCCTCTTTCTTTTTAATTCGCCCTCTTCCCCTCACCACCTCTGTGCTCATCATCTTCCTTTTCTCTTTTGTTTCCTTTCCTTTTCCTCTAGAATATTTTTCTTGTCTCCTCTCTTTTTTCTTCCTGTAATCTCTTTACACCACAAAGGAACCATCTCCTCTCTTATGACGTGTTCTCCTCTCCTCTTTTCTCTCCTCACCCTCTTTTTCACATTCCCGTCTTCCTCTCTTGCTTCCTTTCCTATTCATCTCCCCGTTTCTCTCAAGAGTCTCCTCTCTGAATTTATTTAGCTCCTCCCCTCTTTTCTCTTAAGTTCTCCTCTTTGCTTTTCATCTTCCTTCTCCAAGGCATCCTCTCCTCCTTTTCTCATCTCATTCTCCTCCTCTTCCTTATCTCCTCCTCTCCTATTTCCTCTTCTCCTCTCCTCTTCCTCTTTAGCCTTTAGTTATCAAGCTCCTCTTTTATGGAACCAGCTTCCACCTTCAGTCCGGGAGGCAGACACAGTCACCTCGTTTAAGAGTAGACTTAAGACCTTCCTCTTTGACAGAGCTTATAGTTAGGGCTGAATCAGGTTCACCTGGTCCAGCCCCTTGATATGCTGCTATAGGCTTATAGCTGCCGGGGGACGTTTAGGATGCACTGAGCACCTATCTCCTCTTTTTTCTCTCCTTAAGGATGAATTTTCATCTCTCAATCACATGTTACTAACTCTGCTTTCTCCCCGGAGTCCTTTTGACTTCACGTCTCATGGGGTCATCGGACCCTATGAGACGGCATAGATCCTATCTGCCTGATGGATCGTCTGGGTCGTGGAATTCCTGCTCATGACTACGCCACTGTCCTGTTGAGACTCTGCCCACTCCTCCTCCCCACCGCCATCTGCCTGATGGATCGTGGAGGTCTCCATCGTGGAATATGCCTACTATGAACTATTCATACACTCTGTCATATTCATTGAATGTATTTAACTCTAAATCTGTCCTTCTGTACACATTACATCTATTGCATCTGTCCATCCTGGAGAGGGATCCTCCTCTGTTCTCTCCTCCAGGTTTCTTCCCTTTTTTTCCCCCCTGAAGGGTTATTTGGGAGTTTTTCCTGGTCCGATGTGAGGTTTTGGGGCAGGGATGTCTATGTGTACAGATTGTAAAGCACTCCGAGACAAATTTGTAATTTGTGAAATTGGGCTTTACAAATAAACTGAATTGAATTGAATTCTCCTCTCCTCATCTCCTACTACTCCTGTCCTATCATCTCCTCCTCTCCTCTCCTTATCTCCTTCTCTCATCTCCTCCTCCTTTCCTCCTCTACTCTTCGCCTCCTCCTCCTCTCCTATTTCATCTCATCTCTCCTTATTGTCTTCTACACCTTTTCTTCATTTTTCTCCACATTTCATCTTTTATTTTCTTCTTATCTTTCTGTTCTAACACATTTTTCAACATCTTTCAAGACACCCACACACCCACACACACACACACACACACACACACACACACACACGTACCTCTTGAGGCTTCCCTCTGCCTCTCCAAAAGCAACATGCCCCAGCATGACAACCGCTCCCCTCATCCTGTGTGTGTGTGTGTGTGTGTGACGGTCTAAGGGATGAGATGGGGCCCAGTGGGGGAGGAGACCTCCATCTCACCTCCTGCTAACCCAGACTGACGAGGGAGAGACGGGAGGAGAAAGTGTGAGATGAGGAGAAGGAGCGCTTCTATTTTAGGAAAAGTAAACGTGATGATATATATTTATATATTTATTATATATACACATATATATATTTATTTATTATATTTAAAAATAAGTCTTTCATCTATTAATTATATACAAAGGGTAAAAGTTACTTAGGGGGGAGGAGGTTAGGAAGCGAACGCATAGGGAGGAAAGGAGTGATGACTGGTGGAGGAGGTGAGGAGGAGGGCAGACGGACGGGAGGAGGAGGCGGCAGGCTGACCTTTGACCTCCACCTCCTCTCCAGGCTGAGAGGAGAAGAGAGAGAACGTAGCGGAGGAGAGAGAGAGAGAGAGAAAGAAAGCAAGGTTGATGCGGGAAAAGACCGGAATTAATCTAAAGGAAGATGATAGATGAAAGAGAGAGAGGGGAGGGGGAGGAAGAGAAGGGGAGATAGGGAGGGAGAGATGAAGGAAAGGACCGGAATGAATCTAAAGGAAGATGATGGCAGAAAGAGAGAGAGACGAAGAGGAGAGAAGGAGGGAGGGGAAGAGAGAGGGAGAGAGAGAAAAATATAGGGAGGGAGAGATGAAGGAAAAGACCGGAATTAATCTAAAGGAAGATGATGGAAGAAAGAGAGAGACGAGGGGGAGGGAGGGAGAGAAAGGGAGGGAGCGAGGGAGCGTTCCAGACAGATTCTGAGCTCTCCGAGAGAGAAAGCGAGACATGAATGCGTGAACATGTTGACAGGAGCAAAAAGCGAAGGATGGAGAGTGAAAGAGTGAAAGAGTGCAGTCAGGTGAAAGTGATACGGACGTACAGGGTGGTCGCTCTCTCCTCCCCATGTCTCTCTCCCTCTCTCTCTCTCTCTCTCTCTCTCCTCGGGAGGCTGACACTTCCCTTCAACCGTCTGACCGCTCACAGGAGGGGGGGATGAATAGCGGAGTGGACGGAGGGGTGAAAGAGGGCGAAGGAGGATGAGCGGCTAAATGCTCGCCCGCCGATCTATTGGGAGAGAGGGAGGGAGAGAGAGAGAGAGGGAGAGAGAGGATTGATGGAACTGGATGACCTCGCCGTGTTCTCATGAAGCTTTTAGAACGAGAGAAACTGAAGAACATCTGGAAGAAGGAAAGAGAGAACGTCTTCTTCTCCTCCGTTCAGTCGCTTCTTCACGCGTGTGTGTGTGTGTACTCACTGTTGTGTTGCTGCAGCAGAATGCGAGCTCAGTACACACACACATTCGCTGAAGGAACACACACACACACTCGCTGAAACAACGCACACACACACACACTCGCAAAAGGAACACACACACAAACACACACTCGCTGAAGCAACGCACACACACACATTCGCAAAAGGAACACACACACAAACACATTCGCTCAAGGAACAGACACACACACACATTCGCTGAAGGAACACACACACACACTCGCTGAAGCAACGCACACACACACACGCAAAAGGAACGCACACACAAACACACACTCGCTGAAGCAACGCACACACACATTCGCAAAAGGAACACACACAAACACATTCGCTCAAGGAACAGACACGCGCACACACACACACTCGCTGAAGGAACACACACACACACACTCGCTGAAGGAACACACACACACACACACTCGCTGAAGACAGTGGAGTAAAGGTTGCCTTGTCAATGAACTCTCATTTCCAGTAACGTTTATAAATGGTACCCTCCTCCTCCTCTTCCTCCTCCTCCTCCTCTCCCTCTTCCTCCTCCTCCTCCTCTCCCTCCTCCTCGAGGTTGATTATCGGGCGTCGCCGAGGCTGATGTCTCTTGTCGAACACGCGGCGAACGGGTGCAGCGCGAGGTCAGCGGGATAAGTGCCAGGGGGGTCGAGAGCTGACCGGCGGCCCCCCGACACACACACACACGCACACACGCTTATCTGATCTCTCACAAGCACATTCTTCCACAAATGCTGTTTGCCGGCTACCTACACAGCCCCCGCATACACACCTGTCTGCTACACACACACCCACACACATACACACACGCTCACACACACACACACACACACACGCTCGCACACACACACACAGCGTGTGGCGTAATGAAGCGGTCGGCGATCCTGCTGCGCTCGAGATAACGCTGCAAAAAAAAGGGATTTATGAGTACAAGCTATTATTGTGTGTATGTTTATGTGTGTGTGTGTGTGTGTGTGTGTCGGCCCCCGGCTCAACTTCCTGTCCTGTCTGTGGCCCGGTCCTTATCGCCGTGACGACGGGTCACGCAGTGGTCACGGCAACAGAGTTCTTCGGCGACCCGAGCGGACGCGGTGGGAAAGCGGCGGTTTTCCCCACTTCCGAATTTGGGGGGGAGGGGGGGAGGGGCCGGGGGTCAAGGTGGTTCTGACACACACACACACACACACACAAGTAAATATGTTTGACACTTGTAATCATAGATACAGACACACACACACACACACGCGCGCGCGGTGACCGGGTCGGGTCATTGTTCTGCGTTATCAGTCTTGACCTCTCGGTCTCCCCGATACGACCCACATCTACACCCCTTCCTGTGTGTGCGTGTGTGTGTGTGTGTGTGCGGTCATTCCATGGTCAAACCAAAAAGTCGGGAGCTCTCACCTTTCAACTGCTTCCTGTTGTGCGGTTGTCGAGCAGCAGTGATGTGAAACGGAGACAAACTGTTTTCTTAGTCTGCGCATTAGATATTTTTTTTGCCGGCGGTTTAAAAATTAAATAAATAATTAAAACGGCATTTTTCGGGTCACAGATGTTTTTAATTTTTTTTGTCTTAACCTTTTTTTGGCTTGTGACCCTTTGAAAAGCACTTTATAAATTATTATTCTAGTCTTTTAAAGGGGTCGGTGGGGGGGGGGGGGATTTAAAGGGACAGTTCACCCTAAAATCCTCCCTGTAGTGCTGTTGTTGCGCAACACGCTCTGTGGATTGTTCTGGGTCGTGACTTCTGGAAAGAGACGTCGCTGTTGACCCTTTTAAAAGTATTTACACTACATTTGAAAAAGGTCAGCGGATAAATACTTCTAATATGATTTTGGGTGAACTGTCCCTTTAAGGTCTTTTATTGACGATTAAATAGTGCCCATTAAGCTCTTGACCTGAATCCAGTGTAAAAAGAAAGTGAATCTCCATAAAAATGTTTTTAAAAAGACATTTCTTGAATCTTAACAAATCATTTGGTAATAATTAAAAAATACTTAACATAGTATATTAAATGTAATAATGTGTGCAACAATACATTGTTAGTAATATTTATATATATATTTCTGTATATTTTTTTATATTTATATATGGATATTTATATATGTCTATATACATTTTTATATATTTATATACTTATATATGTATATTATCTTTTTTATACATATATTTTTTTATATATATATATTTGTATATCTAATATTTGTATTTATATATCTAATATTTGTATTTATATATATTTGTATTTATATAAATATGTATATATATATATTTGTATTTATATATATATATATAAATACAAATATATATTTATATAAATATTTCTATGAATACAAATATTAGATATATAAATAAATACAAATATTAGATTTACAAATATATATGTATATATACATATATTTATATATATGTATACTATGATTTTGGGGGTGAACTGTCCCTTTAATTCCTTTATTGCTGATTAAAACATGCCCATAAAGCTCTCATAAAAACGTTGTTTAATCCCCCGAAAAACAAAGTGATTTTAATGTAATTTCTCTCTCTCTAAAGAGTTAAATGAGAAATGAAACGGCGTTCTAACCCACGTGACCCCAACCTGACCTCCACAACAAAGAGTCTGCTCCCCAAATCGACTTTAAAAAAGTGTCTGAGGCCAAATTGACCTTTTTTTTTAACCAAGTATAAGATCTAAATGGAGCTGTGTGTGTGTGTGTGTGTGTGTGTGTCTCTATCAGCTGCTCCCACAGGCCCTCTGACTTCAGCCTGCACTCCTTTATCGTCTCACTCCTTCTTCCTCCTCCGTAACGTCTAGTTACCCTCCGCCTGACCTCCTTTCCCTTTTCTCTCCTGCACTGTAATATTTCCCCAATCATTCTTTTTGAGTTCTCTCTCTCTCTCTCTCCCCCCCTCTCCTATCTGTCCTCTATGCCTCTCGCTCGCCCTCTCTCCATCTGTGCAGTGTCTAATTGACAGCGGAGACCCCTGGTTGAACCAGCAGCGCTCCCTTCTCTTCTCTTCTCTCTCTCTTTTTCCATTTCAGCCCTGTCACTTTTTTAAGGGGTCGCACAACTTTTCTGTGACTGCTGAGAGAGAGAGAAAAGGAGAGAGAGAGAGAGAGGAGGAGGGGAGGGAGGGAAGAAAGGAGGGAGGGGAGACAAAGCAAGTGAGACAAAGATGGGGGAAGGGGAGAGGGAGAGAGAGACAAAGATGGGAGAGAGGAAAGGAGAGAGAAAGAGAGACGAAGCAAGTGAGACAAAGATGGGGGAAAGAGAGGGAGAGAAAGGGAGGGAGGAAAGGAGAGAGACGAAGCAAGTGAGACAAAGATGGGGGAAAGAGAGGGAGAGAAAGGGAGGGAGGAAAGGAGAGAGGGGAGAGACGAAGCAAGTGAGACAAAGATGGGGGAAGGGGACGGAGAGAGGGGGGGAGACAAGGGTTAAAGAGAGAGAGCGAGAGGGAGGGATTGAGAGAGATGGGCAAAGAGAGGGCAAGAGAGAGAGAGAAGGAGAGACAGTTGAGCGACAACAGTCGTGTGTCTCTGTTCCTCTCTTATGTTGACCTTTGACCTTTGACCTATAGGACCACTTTGACTTTGACAGGCACGTATCAGAATGTGACCTTTCGACCCCGAGAAGAGAAACAAAAGATGTGTGGATTGTGTCAAGCGAGGAGGAGAGAGGAAAGGAGACGACAGATAGGGTTCTGATGAGAGGTGGAGGACACTTGAAGTGATCGACAGGTGTCAGAGTGGTCGTGTGCTGGCGGTGACCTTTGACCTCTGAAGGGGTGATGAGTGACGGTGGACAGGTGTGTGTGTGTGTGGCAGTCAGAAGCCCTTTGATCAGGAGGAGGAGGAGGAAACGAGGAGTAACGTTGACTTGGAGAGGAGAAAGAAGGGAGGAGGATAGGAGTACAGAGGGAGAAAAAGGAGGGATGAAGGCTGAAAGAAAGGAGGACGAGTGAAGTTCAGACGATGATGGAGGAGGAGGAGGGAAAGAAGTGATTGAAATGTGGAAGGAAGGATGAAGGCTGGAAGAGAGGAGAAAGAAAGGAGGATGAGAGGAGGAAGAGGAAAAAGTGATGGAAACGAGGAGGAGTAATGTTGACTTGGAGAGGAGAAGGAAGGGAGGAGGATAGGAGTTCAGATGGAGAAGGAGAGAAAGAAGGGATGAAGGAGGAGGGGAAGAAAAAGGTGATGGAAACGAGGAGTACCGTTGAATTGGAGAGGATAAAGAAGGGAGGAGGATAGGAGTTAGAGAGAGAAAGGAGGGATGAAGAATGGAAGGAAGGAGTGAAATTGACTTTGAGAGGAGAAGAGAGAGGATGGAGAAATGGAAAGATGAAAGAGGATGAGAAGAAATGAGAGAATTAAAGGAGGTGTTGATTGAATGTCAAGAAGGGAGAGAGAAGAATAGGGGGATGTGAGAAAGGAGAGAGAGAGAGTTTACCCCATGAGCGGAGGAGAAATGAGAAAACAAACAAGGTGTGTGTGTGTGTGTGTGTGTGTGTGTGTGTGTGTGTGTGTGTGTGTGTGTGTGTGTGTGTGTGTGTGTGTGTGTGTGTGTGTGTGTGTGTGTGTGTGTGTGTGTGTGTGTGTGTGTGTGTGTGTGTGTGTGTGTGGGGAGGTCATGGCGAGGTGAGAGGGAACGAGACGGAGAGATAAGTTCAGCGGGAGGTGAAGAGAGAGAGAGACCTGCCGATTTCTCTCTCTCTCTCTCTGTGTGTGTGTGTGTCTCTCTCTCTCTCTGTGTGTGTGTCTCTCTCTCTCTGTGTGTGTGTGTGTCTCTCTCGCTCTCTCTGTGTGTGTGTCTCTCTCTGTGTGTGTTGTGTGTCTCTCTCTCTCTCTGTGTGTCTGTGTGTGTGTGTGTGTCTCTCTCTGTGTGTGTGTGTGTCTCTCTCTCTGTGTGTGTGTGTGTGTGTCTCTCTCTGTGTGTGTGTGTGTGTGTGTGTCTCTCTCTGTGTGTGTGTGTGTGTGTGTGTGTTGTCTGTTGACTGGCGTGTGGCTCGTTTTTTTTGAAAGCCCACGCTCTCCCTTCTTCTCTTTTTTTTCATCAGTCTTATCCATCTCTCCTCCTCTTCCTCCTCCTCCTCCTCCTCCTCCCTTCTTGTCGCTCTTCTCCTTCTGCAACCAAACTTACCTTCTGACCTCAAGTTCACCCAGAACTCCCTCTTCTCCTCCTCTTCTTCTTCTCTTCTTCTTCTTTTCATCCTTGTCCTTCACCTCTCCTCTACCTCTTTTCCCTCCTCATATTACTACCTTTTTCTCCTCTCCTTTACTGTCCTCTTCGTTTCCTCTCTTCCTTTTCTCACCCTTCTTCATCTCTCTAATTCCCTCCATTCAACTCGTCTTCTTTTCTCCTTCTCTCTCTCTTTGTTTGTCTTTTTTCCTCCCGAAATCTTTTCATCCCGCGCCTCCTTTTTAAACTCCCTTCTACCCCTCCTCTTACACTTCTTTCTCTCTTTACTCTTCTTCCTTTTTTTATGTCCATCTCCTCCTCTTTCTCCTCTCTCTCTCAATATTGTCTTCTCTCATCCATCACTTTTCACCTCTTCTACATTCTTTCTTTCCTTCTGTCCATTTCCTCTCCTCTTATCACCTCCTCTTTCCTTTCTTTCTCTCTCTGTTTCTTCTCTCATCCATCACTTTTCACCTCTTCTACATTCTTCCTTTCCTTCTGTCCATTTCCTCTCCTCTTTCCTCTCCCTCAACCATCACTTTTCACCTCTTCTACCTTGTTCCTTTTCTTCTCTGTCCATCCCTCACCTCTTTTAACTTTTCTCCGTCCTCTCCTCCTCTCTTTTTTTTCCAACTCCTCTTCTTCACAAGAAAGTCATAAAGTAATAAGGATTTTTGTTTGTGTAAACACGGCTGCTTCTCCTCCTCCTCCTCCTCCTCCTCCTCCTCCTCCTCTCTCAACATAATTAACCTCCCATCCCTCATTTATATTTCTTGCCCTTTATTTAACGCCTTTTTATTCGTACTGTTGACGCTTTTCTTTTTTTAGAGCCATGTTTGTTTGTTTGTTTATGTTTGTTGATGTTTGTTCATGTGCGTGGGTGAAGTCGGGGACAAAGGAGAGAGAGAGAGAGAGAGAGAGAGGGGGAGGTGAATGCAGAAGCAAAGGGAGGAAAAGAAGAGGAAGTCCAAATCAGCCGTTCATCTTGTCCTGGAGCCGGAGAGGAAACACTTTAATAACTAATAGAAAACATTACGGACGCTTCCTGTTGTTGTTTTATTTTGGGGGGGGTTCACCTGAAGGAGGTCACCTGGGGTCACGGCCATGACCTCTGTGACCTCACAGCTGCACGTGATTAAAAGGGAAGAGAGTTTAGCCTGAGCAAGAGTAAACTGACCTGAGGTCAGCTCGCTCCTCTGCGTCCCCTCAGCCGGTGGAGTAAACTGACCTGAGGTCAGTCGGTGCGACACAAATGAGGCAAAACAGCCTGTTTGTGTCACCTGATGCTTCCTGTTTGTCCTCCGTCGCCCTCTCTCCCTCTCTCGCTATCTCTCTCTCACCCTCTCCCTCTCTCTCTCTCTCTCTCTCGCTCTCTCGCTCTCTCTAGCTCTCTCACCCTCTCTCTCTCTCTCACTCTCTCCCGCTCTCGCTCTCTCTCTCTCTCTCTCTCTCATATATCTATCCATCTTCATCTGCCCTTCCTTTACTCCGTCTCTCTTTCTCTCTCTGCTATCCATTTCTCTCCATCTGTGTCTCTCCCCATCTCTTCTCTCTCCCCCCCCCCCCTCTCTCTCATTTTCTCCCCCACATGTGGTTTTGCTCTCCATCCCTTCCTCTCTCTCATCCCTCGCTCACATGTGGTTTCTCTCTCTCTGGATCTCCGTGTGTTTGGTGTTAACCAGAGTTCACCCGGGGTGTGTGTGTGTGTGTGTGTGTGTGTGTGGTGGAGTTCAGCGGGTTATGCAACAGTTCCAAATGTGGGGAATGAAGAGGAAGACTCCACCCTCATCTTCTTCAGTGTCGCTTTCTCCCTAATTCCTTCCTTTTGTCAACTCTCCCTCTCTCTCTCTCCCTCTACCCTTATCCCCCTCCCCCTCTCCACCTCTTCTCTCCCTCTTCCTCTCTCTCTGTGTCGATTTCTTTAATGACCTAAATTGAGCAACATTGTTTCACTCGATTGTGTTTGTTACTTTGTCTCTGAATGTTCTCTCTCTCTCTCCCCATCTCTCTCTCCCTCTCCACATCTCTCTCTCTCCCTCTCCCCATCTCTCTCTCTCCCTCTCTCCCCCCTCTCTCTCTCTCTCCCTCTAGTTGCTGGAGCTCTTCACGCTCTGGGATTGGTCGACCTACCTGGCTGATTACGGCAAACCAAGCAGCAAATACCTGAGAGTGAACCCCAACACGGCCCTGACCCTGCTGGAGAAGTGAGGACTCCTTCTCTCCTTCACTCACTCACTCACTCCCTCTCTCCTTCACTCACTCATTCCCTTCACTCCTTCTCTCCCTCACTCCTTCTCTCCCTCACTCCTTCGATCCCTCACTCCTTCTCTCACTCCTTCGATCCCTCACTCACTCACTCACTCACTCACTCACTCACTCCCTGACTCACTCACTCACTCACTCACTCACTCACTCACTCACTCACTCCCTCACTCACTCACTCCTTCTCTCACTCACTCACTCCCTCACTCCTTTGATCTCTCACTCCTTCTCTCCCTCACTCCTTCGATCCCTCACTCGCTCACTCCTTCTCTCACTCATTCCTTCTCTCCTTCACTCCTTCTCTCCCTCACTCGCTCACTCCTTCTCACTCATTCCTTCTCTCCTTCACTCTTTCTCTCCCTCACTCCTTCACTCACTCACTCGCTCCTTCGATCTCTCACTCCTTCGATCTCTCACTCCTTCTCTCCCTCACTCCTTCGATCTCTCACT
Organism: Pseudoliparis swirei; assembly: GCF_029220125.1. NCBI lineage: Eukaryota > Metazoa > Chordata > Actinopteri > Perciformes > Liparidae > Pseudoliparis > Pseudoliparis swirei. Next base: position 3,845,197 of record NC_079408.1, read on the forward strand.
CCTTCTCTCCCTCACTCCTTCTCTCCCTCCTTCTCTCCCTCACTCCTTCAATCTCTCACTCCTTCTCTCCCTCACTCCCTCACTCCTTCAATCTCTCACTCCTTCTCTCCCTCACTCCCTCACTCCTTCACTCCCTCACTCCTTCGATCTCTCACTCCTTCTCTCCCTCACTCCTTCAATCTCTCACTCCTTCTCTCCCTCACTCACTCACTCCCTCACTCCCTCACTCCTTCTCTCCCTCACTCCTTCGATCTCTCACTCCTTCTCTCCCTCACTCCTTTGATCTCTCACTCCTTCTCTCCCTCACTCCTTCGATCTCTCACTCCTTCTCTCCCTCACTCCTTCAATCTCTCACTCCTTCTCTCCCTCACTCCCTCACTCCCTCACTCCTTCACTCCCTCACTCCTTCAATCTCTCACTCCTTCTCTCCCTCACTCACTCCCTCACTCCCTCACTCCTTCTCTCCCTCACTCCTTCAATCTCTCACTCCTTCGATCTCTCACTCCTTCTCTCCCTCACTCCTTCTCTCCCTCACTCCTTCTCTCCCTCACTCCTTTGATCTCTCACTCCTTCTCTCCCTCACTCCTTCAATCTCTCACTCCTTCTCTCCCTCACTCACTCACTCCCTCACTCCTTCTCTCCCTCACTCACTCACTCCCTCACTCCCTCCCTCACTCCCTCACTCCTTCTCCCTCACTCCTTCACTCCCTCCCTCACTCCTTCTCTCCTTCTCTCCCTCTCTCCTTCACTCCCTCACTCCTTCACTCCCTCACTCCTTCTCTCCTTCCTCGCTGTATGTTGCCCTTCAGTCTGAATCTTCATCTTTCCTCTTCATGTCTTTGTGCTCTTGACCTCCTGAGCGTGAAGCTGTGACCTCTGACCCCCGCGGTTGAGGCGTTGACTCCGCTCGGCTCTCAACATGGCGGAGCGGGCGGTGTTTCTCAGGAGGGTGGGGGCTCCGCCTCCTCGCCACCGGGGCTTTGTTCACTTTGACCAGGGGTCCCCAAACTTTTTCCTGTGAGGGCCACATAACGTTTGCCTTGTCTGCTGGAGGGCCAGCGGGGGGGGGTGCTAGTGAGAAGTGAGAGCGTGCTCACTTGTGCGCGCGCATCACTCACGCTCGCTGTCAGCGCTGCGCGTGCAGACAGCATTTAACGGAGCAGCGCGTGCGCTCTGATCGCTCTTTTAATGTAGTATCGATACTAAAAATATGGGGGGGGGGGAATTACAGAGTGGGGGGTGGAGATTTCCCCCTGTTATAATAGTAGGGATAACACTGGAGTAGATAAGCGTGTCTTCTTGTCTGATCAATACGCAACTGTGAGGTGCGCGAATGGACCGAGCGGCTAGCTGCTGATCACTCACTCAACAGCCCGACTTGCACGAGTAGACGGTGCACCGAAGACTCATTTTGACCCAGGAAAAATCCTGGATGCGCGCGCCACTCGCTGTGTGCGCTGCGCTGCGCGTGCAGACAGCATTTAACGGAGCGATCAGCGCGTGCGCTCTGATCGCTCTTTTAATGAAGTATCGATACTAAAAATATGCTAAATCACATCGCTCTTAACATACGGGTACTTTGTTAGTATCGCTACACCGTGCAGCGTGACGGCAGCAGATGTAGTGGACTAACATTCAAGCTAACCTAACTTCCCAAACGCTGTGGACATCTGAACGCTGATTGGCCGAGACGCGACACGTCCATCAAAGATGTTCTATTGCAAAGAGCAACACTCCACATTTTCTCCGCGTCTCACTGTAATCTCAATAAATCGGAACGCGTCTCTGGTATTGTTCAGGGGGCCGGTCCAAATGGGGAGGCGGGCCGAATCCGGCCCGCGGGCCGTAGTTTGGGGACCACTGACTTTGACGATCAAGGAGCGGCTCAAGATTTAGAGAAAAATGCTTTCTGGCTTTTCTAAACTCTCTCTTCCCCCGTTTAAACTCTTTTTACGCTGAATCTAAAAACCTTAAACTTCGACTAAAATAACCCAAAAGAAGTCAGATCCATAATCTGCAGCATCGGTTGACTTTTGCTCGCCACGTCCTTCTTCACCTCCGTCTCACGTCTCACCTGCTCTTCCTGTTTCCTGTCCCCCCCCCCCCCTGTTGTGACAGGTCGGTTAAGCCGTGAGTATCGTGTGTTGTGATGTGTGTATGTCTCTGTGTGTGTGTGTGTGTGTGTGTGTGTGTGTTGTGTGTTGACTCGCGTGTGGCTCGTTTTTTTTTAAAGCCCACGCTCTCCCTTCTCTTTTTTTCCATCAGTCTTATCCATCTCTCCTCCTCTTCCTCCTCCTCCTCCCTTCTTGTCGCTCTTCTGCAACCAAACTTACCTTCTGACCTCAAGTTCACCCAGAACTCCCTCTTCTTCTTCTTCTTCTTCTTCTTGTTTTTATCCTTGTCCTTCACCTCTCCTCTACCTCTTTTCCCTCCTCATATTTCTACCTTTTTCTCCTCTCCTTTACTCACTCACTTACACACACACACTCACACACACACACACACACCTTCCCCGGTGCTCCCTCTGTGCCCAGGAGGAAGCTCCCTGCTGGGGCTCGTCTGGTCCGATGCCCCCCTGAACATCCTGGAGGTCCAGAACGGTCCAGTGTTGTGCGACCGAACACACACACACACACACACACACACTCCTCATGTGACACACACACACACTCCTCATGTGACACACACACACTCCTCATGTGACACACAAACTCCTCATAGGACACACACACTCCTCCGTGCATGCTCGTGCACTTGAGTGTTTTCCTGACTGCATCAGATGAACTAATGAGTGTGTACTTGTGTACTTGCAGCACTAAAACAGGCCGTTCTTCGTCTTTAAACTCCTCTCTCTCCCTTTCTCTCTCTCCCTCTCTCTCTCTCCCTCCCTCCCAAGGATGAAGGAGACGAGCCGGAAGATCAACGTCTTCGCCCAGTTCAGGAAGACGGACCGCGACCGGCAGAAACTCATCGACGCCATCGTCAAGCAGCTCCGCGGCCTCGTCGCCCAGCACCACGCCTAGAGCGAGCCGCCCGATTGGCCGAGGGGCCGGAGGTGACACCGGAGGACACGGGTCGAGCGCCTTGGACCTCCTCGTCCCCCGTGGACGAGTTCCTCAGACTCCACCGGAGGGAGTGAGGGAACGCTACCGAGTATCACCTCAGATCATATGTCACACCATCTTACTTCATGGTCTTCTCTCTTAAAGCTGATTCATGACCGGTGGAGGACACAGAGAGGAGAGGACACAGAGAGGAGAGGACACAGAGAGGAGAGGACACAGAGAGGAGAGGACACAGAGAAGAGAGGACACAGAGGAGAGAGGACACAGAGGAGAGAGGACACAGAGGAGAGAGGACACAGAGGAGAGAGGACACAGAGGGGAGAGGACACAGAGGAGAGGACACAGAGGAGAGGACACAGAGAGGAGAGGACACAGAGAGGAGAGAGGACACAGAGAGGAGAGGACACAATAGAACGACAACATTTCATTTGTATTGGCACATATTTTGTAGATGTGTTTGAATATTGCAGCCAGAAAAGCACTGAAATCCAGATAAAGTCCAGAGGGGGTAAAGAAACGATTATATTGGTGAACGTTCTTCCGGTGTTGTCTAAAAAGGGGGTTTGCATGCAACATGGCAACCCATTTCCCTCTAGACATACTACACGTCACGACTGCTCAGATCTGGCAACCGTCTTCTTAACGCCTCGGGAACACAGTGAGGGCTCGGGATTTAAAATGGGGGATGTCGTCCAAACATGGCAACCCATTGCGGCACTTTCAGTAAAACCTTATTTTGGGGAGGCGGATAGAGAGAGAAGGGGGGGGGGGGGGTTGCCTGAGCATTTTTCTACTCTACATGTTTAAATAACTGGGTCTTAAATGGAGGGATAATGCCCCCAAATCTGGCAACCGCTCTTCCGTTTGCCTAGAAGACCAATTAGTGTAGGAACCAAAGTACTAACGAGCACACGCTTTGTTTACGTCTTCCACGCCATGTGTGTGTGTAGTTGAACAGCACGGCTTATTATTATTATTATTATTATTTTTATTAAAAGTTAATATTGTTTTTTGGGGGTTTTTTTTGGTGCAATAATAGGAACAAATAAAAAAAGGGATTCGAACCTCCGGCGTGAGTTAATTAAGTCGTCCGCTGGTGTTACCGGGCGGAGGTGTGTGTTCACTCATGCACGCTGACATCAGGTGTGTGTGTGTGTGTGTTATATTCCATCCTTAGCTATGTATCTTTTTGAGGTGGAGGGTTTTTTTGGGTGGGGGGGGGATCGATATTAAATGTATTACGTTCCTGCCAATGAAGCAGCAACACTGTGGGGGGGGGGGGGGGGGTGCTTTTATTTTGTAGTAATTCAACCGGAAATGAGTGAACCAAAAAAAACAATTTAAAATAACCAAATCCAGTTAATTCTAAATAAACTAAATGTATTTAGTTCTGAAGGTCAAATGAAAGACGTCCACGGACTCTGAGGCGCCCCACCTGCTCTGCTGGTCCCCAGTCCTCCCACTGCAGGCCTGCTGCTGGTTCCCAGTCCTCCCACTGCAGGCCTGCTGCTGGTTCCCAGTCCTCCCACTGCAGGCCTTGTCCTGAGACAGAAACACTGTATTAAAACCACTAATGAACAAAATATACTAATTATGTTTGTAAAAAAAAAGACGAATATGGAATAAAAGAATAAAAACTGTTAAGTCTTTGGTCCCGACTTTTTTTAGTTTCTGATCTTCATGTTTTCAGAACTTATCACGGCTCTTGTTTAAATGTGATTATTTTATATATTTATTTTAACAAAAAAATATTTATTTAAATCAATCAGCAAACTACAAAAGTATTGTAACAGCAGCTTTATTTATATAAATATATATATATATATTATACTCTTATATCATATCTATAGAACATACAGTACATCAGTATAATATAAGAAGTATTTAAAGTTTGTTTAAAGGTTTTATTTTTATTTGTAAGAGGAAGCTGGTTTTATTTATTCTCAAACCAATAAAAATAATATGTATTTATATATATATATACATACATGTATATAAAAAAATATATCTAAATATATATTTACATGTGTATATACAAAAATATATATTTATTTTATCATTTAAAAAAAAATATATATATATATATTGCATCTCTCTGGCTTCCTAACTCGTCTTCATGACCTTTGACCTGTCGGACAGAAGGAGTTTCTGCTGTGAGGGATGTGATTAACAAAGGTTTAGTGAGTGTGTGTTGGTGTTGCAGGTGTCTGTGTGTGTATGTGTGTGTGTGTGTGTGTGTGTTCACTGGAGGGTAGCGACCCAAATCCAAAGCAACACAAACTCTGCATGCTCCAGGTTTCCTCGTGTGTGGTTGTGTGTGTGTGTGTGTGTGGTTGTGTGTGTGTGTGTGTTTTCCCAGCAGTCTTTAGAGGAGCGATGGAGCGCTCAAAGATTAGGGAATGCCTCCCCAGAACCTTCTCCTCTCTCTCCATTTTCTCTCTTCTTTTCTTTTTCAACTTTTATGTTTTACATTTACAGTTTTAATTATATTAGGATTATTCATCCTATGATGCATCGTATGAAATACAATTAACAAATAAATCATAGTATATTATATTGTAAAATATGTCAGAAAAAGTCAAGAGAATAAGTGATGAAATACTTCATAAAACACGTCATACTACCTTAAATAATGACTTAAAAAGTCAAAGTAAAGTATATCATAGTAAGGTAGCAAGGAGGCTCCGCCCACTCCTCCACGAGAGTGAGAGCAGGTGTGGACCTTCTCCGCCCACTTTTATTCAAAATTGCACAAAAATAGTATTGTTACAGTATTGAAAGTCCCAAAAAAGTCATATTCAACAAAATTATAGTATAACGTGTCGACGAAATGAATGAATACATTATTCATTTTAATTATTTTTACATTTTTTAACATTTAATTTAACATTATTTTATGTATTTCATATAAATGTATTTAATTTATTTAATTTATTTAATTTATTTTATCTATTTTATTTATTTTATTTATTTCATTTATTTTATTTTATTTATTTTATTTATTTTATTTATTTATAATTTAATTAATAAAAATGTCCCAGTAAAAGTCATAGTTTCATGTCGTAAAAAACCGAATGTCAATGTGAGAGAGAGAACGTGTGTGTGTGTGTGTGAGTGTGTGTGTGTGAGTGTGTGTGTGTGTACATGTGCGTGTGTCCTTTGAGTGTTACAAGATGTGCGCTACAGGACACGTGTTATCTCCTTATTATTACTGGTCTGCAGTGTGAGAAGAAGCAGATCTCTCACACACACACACACACACACACACACACTTCCTCTGCTGTTTTAAGGACACACTCTAACAGCCCCGATAAGACGGCGTATATAAAATAGATTTATGACAACGTGTCGATAACTTTATTATTCATGCAGCCTGTAAAATATTCTGGTTATTATCTCACATTTAAATGTATAAATTATTAATATCAATCTATGTTGTATGTATTTATATATTTTTTAATATTTATATATACATATATATATATATTATAATATTTATTTATTATATGTTACACTATAGTGTACAATAATCATAATATTCATACTGCATTTCACCTTATGCCTTACTATAACTTATATTACATACTAAATACTATTATTATTATTACATTATATATTGTATTAGGGTTAGGGTTATAATATAATAATATATATATAATGATATAATATAATTAGAGATATAATATAATAATACAGATGTATTATTACTTAATCATAGTATTAATCTGGTGGACATTGTTTAGTTAAACTAGCTAAATAATAATAATAATAATAATAATAATAATTAACTTTATGATCTTATTCTTCTACATTAAGTCTCACAAACATCTTAAAACGTTAAATATATTTACGACATATTAAAAAGATGAAATACTTTAAAGTGAAACACTGGTTTCAGTCCACTGACCTCTGGGGTCGCCGTGACCTCCAGAGGTCAAAGGTCATCCACCGTCATCTCGGGGTCATGAGAGGTAATTGGTGTCACAGTGGGAGGACCACACACACACACACATCCCCAAAGTATCTCATCTCATTCTCACACACACTACACAAACTATCTGTTCAGATGTGTGTGTGTGTGTGCGTGTGTGTGTGATACATAGTTTGAATTGTGTGTTCTCTATACACACACAATAATAACTTCCTCTCGACTCATATCAAAGGCAGGTGAAGAGAGGAAGAAACAGGTGCACACACACACACACATGTTGGTAAAAGACGTTTTATATATATATATACAGGACTGTCTCAGAAAATTAGAATATTGTGATAAAGTTCTTTATTTTCTGTAATGCAATTAAAAAAACAAAAATGTCATGCATTCTGGATTCATTACAAATCAACTGAAATATTGCAAGCCTTTTATTCTTTTAATATTGCTGATTATGGCTTACAGCTTAAGAAAACTCAAATATCCTATCTCATAAAATTTGAATATTTCCTCAGACCAAGTAAAAAAAAAGATTTATAACAGCAAAACAAAATCAAACATTTGAAAATGTGTTTCCAGGTGTTTCGAGTTAATTAGACGATTCAAGTGATTTGTTTAATACCCTACTAGTATACTTTTTCATGATATTCTAATATTTAGAGATAGGATATTTGAGTTTTCTTAAGCTGTAAGCCATAATCAGCAATATTAAAAGAATAAAAGGCTTGCAATATTTCAGTTGATTTGTAATGAATCCAGAATGCATGACATTTTTGTTTTTTTAATTGCATTACAGAAAATAAAGAACTTTATCACAATATTCTAATTTTCTGAGACAGTCCTGTATATATATATACATATATATAGTTATATTTTCAAAATAAAAGCTTCCTAACCGTCTGTTTTCTCAATTTGGATGAATTCTACGTGTATTCACTTCAACCATGCGACGGCCACACACACACACACACACACACACACACACACACACACACACACACACACACACACACACACACAGACACTGAGGTCTAATGAAGACGAATGAGACAGCACACACACTTCTGCTGGCCTCCTGGTTATTGATGAGCCGGAGGGGTCAAAGGTTACAGAAACACCAACTGTGTGTGTGTGTGTGTGTGTGTGTGACTTTCACTCTCACTCTCTTTCCTCACTGCGCTTCTTTCTTTTCTTTGAGGGATGAAACTGAAACGTTCGTTTTTTCATCCAATTATTAGTAAAAAAATGATATAAGAATTTATTTCTCTCCACTTTATTTTTCCCTAAATCTCCTTCAGTTAAAGAAAGAAGAAAATATATAAATATATATATAATAAAGAAAACACGCAACATAGAGCGTTATGTTTTATGAGTGCATGTGTGTCCATGTGTGTGTGTGCATGTGTTTGTGTGTGTGTGTACATGTGTTTGTGTGTGTGTGTACATGTGCGTGTGTCCATGTGTTTGTGTGTGTGTACATGTGTGTGTGTGCGTCCATGTGTGTGTGTGTGCGTCTTTGTGTGTGTGTTTTGGATTTCACAACAAGTGTCAGACATTATTACCATAATTGCCGTTTTAGATCTGATTTGATACACAGACCCCTCGGGGGCGTCTGTTTGAGGGTGTGTGTGTGTGAGTGTGTGTGTGTGTGTGAGTGTGTGTGTGAGTGTGTGAGTGTGTGTGTGTGTGTGTGTGTGTGTGTGTGTGTGTGTGTGTGTGTGTGTGTGTGTGTGTGTGTGTGTGTGTGTGTGTGTGTGTGTGTGTGTGTGTGTGTGAGTGTGTGTGGTGTGTGTGTGTGTGTGTGTGAGTGTGTGTGTGTGTGTGTGTGTGTGTGTGTGTGTGTGTGTGTGTGTGTGTGTGTGTGTGAGTGTGTGTGTGTGTGTGTGTGTGTGTGTGTGTGTGTGTGTGTGTGTGTGTGTGTGAGTGTGTGTGTGTGTGAGTGTGTGTGAGTGTGTGTGTGTGTGTGTGTGTGTGTGTGTGTGTGTGTGTGTGTGGTGTGTGTGTGTGTGTGTGTGTGTGTGTGTGTGTGTGTGTGTGAGTGTGTGTGTGTGTGTGTGTGTGTGTGTGTGAGTGTGTGTGTGTGTGTGTGTGTGTGTGTGAGTGTGTGTGTGAGTGTGTGTGTGTGAGTGTGTGTGTGTGAGTGTGTGTGTGAGTGAGTGTGTGTGTGTGAGAGTTTTTACAGCTGGGAAAATGACGAGCTGATTATCGTTAAGATTTCTGGGAAATGAGCAACTTTTGTTGAGCACAGAAAATATGTGTTTGAAGAAAATATGTTCTTTATTATTATTATTATTATTATTATTATAGATGCAATGTGGTACGGTCCTCGACCTTTGACCTTTGACCTTGGGCTCGTGATAACGCTGTTGTTTTGTTATTGGGAGCAAAACAAGAAATTAAAATATGACAAAGAAAGAATGCATGAACACACACACACACACACACGCACAAACACAGACATAGACACTCACACACACACAGACAAAGAGACACGTACACACACACACACACACACACACACACACACACACACACACACACACACACACACACAGACACACCGGGTGGATTAAGGTCTCTTTTCTCTCTCCTAAAATAATAAAAAATGTTCACTTCATGTTTGTTGTTGTTGTTGTTGTTGTTTCTTAAACAGTCTCATCTTCTTTAATCACTTTGTGGGTTTTTAATGGAACAAACATTTACGATTCCCACGAGCCGAGAAACTAAAAATAAAAACAGGATTCAGCCAATTGAACTCTGTCGTCGGGCAGAAAACTAACTAAGAGGTACTTTTACTCCTTTAAGTATTTCTCAATAAAAACATGAATATACGTGTATATAAAGTAGATAAAATAAGATCTGCCTCAACGCATCACTAATAATCGTAGTTCAATGATATAAATACACATTTTAAATGTTTACTTTAATGTGTTTTCTTTTATTTCATCTCCTCTGTGGTTTCCTTCTCTAGGTCGGAAAGAGATGTTTCCTAACCACTTGAGTCCCTGAGGACGCTTGGAAGTGTTTTTATATCGTGGTATAAACAAAAAAACAAACAAGGCTGTAAAACATTAAAAACATAAAAAACATTAAAAACATCCCAGACTGAGCACTCATTAGCAGAGTTAGTGTTACACGCTCACTTCCACGGGATTCAAACCCACGACCTCAACAGAAAGGAAAGCGTGTGAACAACAACCTTGTTTATATGAATATATAAATATATAAATAAATGAATATATAAATATATGAATATAAAAATATATAAATATATAAATATATAAATACTTAAATATATAAATAAATATATACAAATATAAATATATAAGGATATACATATATGAATATATAAATATATATATATATATAAATATATGAATATATAAATACATAAATATATAAGTATATAAATATATATATAAAATAATGTGTTGTACGGCAACCTTGAGTGCCTTGAAAGGCGCC